>NC_061116.1:160728668-160773337 GCF_002878395.1 Capsicum annuum | reverse complement strand
GGGAAGACTATTATCAGATCCCTTTAAATATTATATTTCAAAATCAAATGGAGCCAATAAGGCTTTTCATCTTGCAAATATTTTTTTAGAAACATCATGTTTACAGTCTTTATTAAATATGAATTTTACTGCTTGATAATCAATTTTTATTAGAACTTTTGATTATGTAAATCTCCTTGAAACTTCAAAACACATTTTACTATTGCAAGAATTTCTTTTGCAATAGTTGCATAATTCTTTTGGTTAGTATTTCATTTTTCAGAATAAAATTGAATAATATATACTTGTTGATCTTGTGGGGAATATTATTTTAGAATTCTTCCGTATTCAATATCAGAAGCATTTGTTTCCACTATTTTCTCCAAATTAGGATTAGCCAATGTAAGGTATGGTATGTTATTAACCTTTGCCTTAATATTTTTGACAACTTGAGTATGATCTTCTATCCATGCTTTTGGATTCTTTTTTAATCTATCATATAAGATAGATGTATCCTTAGCAAGGTCTTTTATTGTAACACCCCGTACTTTCGGGCTAGAATTTAAACCGTCGTTCCTATGCGTATAGATCTGAAGTAAATGATTCCATGTTAATATATGTGTAGTGATCACTCCTATAGTGTGGGGAAAATCTTTGAATATGAATTGAGGTCACAAAAAATCCCCTAACTCAAAGATGAGTTGAAAACTTTTCTATCGATTAAATTTTAGTGAACGTTTCAACTTAGGTCAATTTTCATCGACCATAAATTCTTGTATATAAATAATTAAAGGGCATACTATATATCAATGAAAGGTCTTCGAAGTAGCTTTCAAACGATACCAATTACGCCTCAATCTGATACCCGAGAGAAAAGTTATGGCTTTGCAAAGTGGAGTGCGTCGCCTAACAAATCGCCTAAGGCTATTGGAATTGTTGTGCCATGGGCAATGCGTATTCCATCCTATTTTGGGCGATGGGCAATGCGACGCCCAACCTATTTTGGGCTATGGACAATACGTGGCATTGCCTAGCTTAGGCCATATGCAATGCGTCGCATGCCTTATGGCCCAAGGGCATAAAAGCTTCGTTTTAAAGTCATTTTAAGGGCAACCAAGTCTTTTTACATTCCAAAACCACCTCTAATCATCCTTAAACAACATTAGACTTATTATTAATGTTTTAACTCTCTTAAGATCCCTAATTCATCTTTCAAGAACACAAAAGAAGATATCAACGAGGGTTTGGACAATCAAACTTAAAGGTCCAATCTTTTCAAAATTTTTTCGTGAATTTTTCGCAACTAAGGTATGTAGGGTTTTCCTAATCTACATGGGCATGGTGAAATCGTTTTAATAATGTTTAAATGTTGAGAAATTATGAATTTACAAAGGGTTTTGAATTTATATTTACAATGATGCATTGTGAAACCTTCTTGGAAATATCAATTTGGTCTTGAGGCCTTCCCCTTGAAACTTGATTGTTACTCGTATATATATATATATATATATATATATATGTATGTAATGGCTGTTTTGAAATTTGAATCGAGCGTATGAATATTTATACTCCCTCTCTTGTTATGAACTATTCGATTTTATATTAAGAAAACATGATGGAATTGTCTTCACTATTGTGAGTTGACTTGGTATTTGTGATGATATGAAGAGAGGGCGATTTTCTTAATTGTATAAACAAAAGTGACGATTTAAAAAATTTCATGGTTTGTTATAAGATACATGACCACCACGTGTTTGTGAATTGAAATTGAGGATATTTGCCTAAGTTTTCATGAATTTCACTATACGTATCCTCTTGCATTGTTTGAATAATTTGGTGGTTTAAACATCGTTTTGCATGAAAAGAGTTGTAACATGATAATGTATGGATAAGAAGTATGACTTGCAAGTCTTGATATGATGATACCAAATAGATGAATGCCATAGCAGATTCAGAACAGACTAAAAGATGGATTTTACTCAGATTTTCAGAATTTGATTTCAGAAAGATGCATTTTTAGAAAAGATTAAAAATAGGCTTAAAGAGATTTAGATGGTTACCCGAAGAAAAATACGAGTTGAAAGACTCTATGCTAGAAATCATGATTTGCCGACACGGGGTTATGGTACCATGCTTTGTGGTCTTGTGTACCCTGATTCATGTCGTCCCAAATTGGGACTATGGTTAGGAGCCATGCTTTGTGGACTTGTGCACTACATGACATGTTGATTTGATTGGGGATCATGGCACCATACTGTGTGTTCTTGCGTGCCTTCCTTTATAGATACTCCAATTCTTGCGACAAACTTGGATTGGGGGCTTGGCTGCTGAGTCAAGGGCAGATTTCATATAGCCCATGGAATTACAGATTGTAGGGTGTACCATCTAGCTCAGAAGTAAGATAAAGAGTGGGTCAGGGTTTTCAAAGAAATGTTTCAAAGTATTTAAAATGTGCCCATGTGTTTTCATATATATTATATGTAAAAATATTTTATGAATTGCTCTCACTTATGTTATATGTAAAAGTACATAACTTTGGATTGCTTTGCGTACCGGTACATATGTATTGAGCCCCTATATTTCAGGGTCTGAGGCTCAGTTCAGGGGTCCCGTTAAGCCGTAGATTTGTCAGATAGAGGTGTGCAGTTGGTGAGCCTCTCTTATTTAAGAAGGCCTATTTTTAGAACATTGTTATTTCATTTTGGTTTTTGGGTTCGACTGGGGGCCTTGTCTCAAATTTCAGACAAGTGTTATTTTTCAATAGTAGAGATTTCGCAGTCTGATGTTGGATGTTGTTAGAGGGTCATGTATTTCATTTTGAACCATTCAGTTGAATTATCCTATTGACCATGATTCCGTATTATGATTTTTTTTTTGCATTTCTTATTATTGTATGAACATTGTGCATGATCTCTGGATAGACAGGGGCACCTGGACCTTCATAGTTCGGGATGCCCGTCGCGGCTAGGGCCTCGGCTCGGGACGTGACATTTATAAAAAGAGAAGTATAATTTAGACTTTCAAAAATCTCTGTAATTGAGTTTTATCAGTTATAACATTCAAAAATTTAGAAGCAAATTCTATGCTTCTATTTATAGGAATTATTTTTCCATTGTCAATATTATGACCTAAAAATTTTACTTTCGTTTGAAAAAGAGACATTTTGAATTTAGCTATTACTAACCTGTTTTGTATAGTAATTTTCTTGAATAAATCTTGGTGTTTAAAGTGTATTTTTATAATTTTTAAAAAATATTAGTATGTCATTAATATAAATTATTATAAAATTGCTTTAAGGCATGAAAATATCATTCATAATATTTTGTAATTCAGAGGGAGCATTTTTCAATCCAAAAGATATCACATTCCATTTGAATTGACGCATAAGAACATTAAAAGTAGTTTTGTGTTTATCTGCTTCAGCAAATTGAATTTGTCAATATCCAGATTTTAAATCAAATTTTTAAAATATTATGGCATTGTATAACCTATCTAATAAATCTTTTTTATTTGGTAGATAGCGAATTCATTTTAGAACTTTGTTGAGAGGTTTGTAATTAATAACTAACCTTGGATCCCCTCTTTTATGCTTTGCATTTTATTAGAATAAAAAGCAGTACATGACCATGGTGATTTGGAAGGTCTTAAAAGGTCTTTATGAAGAAGAGAATCAATTTATTTTTTACATAAATCTAAATATTTTGAGTTCATCTGGCATGACCTAGCTTTAGTGGGAATATTATCTTCTTTAAAGTTATCAAACTACATGTTTTTTCCTTTGCTAAAAAACATTTGGGTGATCTCTACAAATTTCTAATGAAAACTAATCTTTTAAAAATTATATTTTTCCATTTAATTTAGGATTTTTCAAAGTCTCTTCTATTCTCAGACTATAAATTTTATTTTTTAAAAAAGCAACTTGCCTATTTTCTGAAAATATTTTTTCTTTTATTAAATTTAGAAATCTTGTATATGGTGGTGAACACCACTCAAATTTAATTTCCTTGTTATTAAATATGTCAGTTACTCCATTTTCATCCCACCAAGTGATAGGATATATATGAACAATCCACGACATTCCTAAAATAATTTCATCACTAATATCTTTTATCAAAATAAAGGTTTCTGACATGCATGATTTGCCTTGACAGATATATGCCTTGGAAATTTTATATTCAACTCCCATTATATGACCACTAGCATTTCTTAAAATATGAGTAGTTTTATGAAAATATTTTAAAGGTATTAGGCCTTTTTGTATACAGTTACAGTCTGCCCCACTATCAATGAGAGTTGTACATTCTTTTTTAAAGTTGTAATCAATCAAAGAGTTATTTTTGCATAACATTTCTAACGAGTTATAACTTTTACTGTTTGAAGAAATTCTTCTTCTGGTAGGCTAGGAATATTATCTACAGTATCTGCAGCAAAATTTTAATTTTGTAAAGTAGATATCCTTTTATCTAATGTCATATTATTATTTTTTAGAACGACGATTTACTTCTTGAGATTATCAATCTCTATCTTTAAATCTTGAGTTATTGTTGGAGTATTAATTATTCGCTTCTTTCCTTGAGAAGTCTTTGAACTTCAGTCATAGTACAAGGACCCTTTTAAGAAGGAATTTTCCACTATCCTTTAGAAGAACTAGTGGAAGGTTTTCCCATTTGACCCATTATTTGAGATCTTAATTCTGAATTTTTGATAATTTCTAGAAGTGCTGCTAAATTATCACTTTCAAGAATATTAATTTCTAGATCCTGAAATTGAGAATAAATATTATAAAAGACATCATCTTCATCCTTGTTATCACAAGGTTGTCCTATTTGACAGGGTAAACACTCATCTTTAGAGGATATATAATCCTTATTTCGAAGAACTCTTAAGTCCTCCTCTGTAGGTAACTTCTCATTATCACTTTGATCAGGGCTTAAATTCTCCGAAGAAGAATTTAATAGTATTTTACACAGAGATTGTTTCATCTCTTCATCTATATTGAGATTCTTAATATTTTCCTTAACTTTACAATCTCTGACATAATGGCATATTCTTCCACATTTGTGGCAAGCATTAGGTTTGTTAGACTTAATAAAATCTTTCCTTGGTCTGAAATCTCTCTTCCTTCGAGATTTTTCTCAGTTCTCTTAGTCTTCCTATTATGAAACTCTTTTTTCTTTTTATGCCTATAAATCTCTCTAGAACTCTTAGAAATATCAATGGCAAATTGTTCACAAAATTTTCCTAATTGTTGTCTTTCATTAAGACGATATCTCTTGATCTATTGATTTAATCTAATCTCATTACATAAGGATAACTCTTCTTGAGTACAAACATTAATCAATTTTTCATATGTGTACTCATCATAATTAATACTTATTGCGAATCCTCTAAGAGCTTTTCGAATCCTTTCCACACAGAGTGTTGGTAAACTATCTATAAATTTAGATTTCCAGTGAGAATTATTACTCTTTGGTAATTCCATGTCTCTTGATAAAAAACACATCTTTGTACCATCTAAAATATGTGAGAGTCTTACACCTTAAATTTTGAAGCATCGTTCTTATAGTCTCACTATTATCAGACCATCTTCCTAAAAAATATTCTATAATATTCAGGACTAGAGTAGAGAAACTGCTCAGTTTCTACCCTGAACTATACACGAAATTACTGAGACACACCTAAAATTTAGGAGGGTCTTGTTTTCCCTCTGGACTAATTAAAACTGTATTTTTAGCAACCTTAGTGCCTACGTGGCACATACATGACACATCAGTGAATCAACACATTGAAGGTCCACGTAGGCACATGTATGTTCCACGTAGATACTAATATTGTAAAAAATAACAATTTTAATTAGTCCAGGGGGGTAATAGGACCCTCCTAAAGTTTGGGTGTGTCTCAGCAATTTCGTGTATAGTTCAGGGTGGAAACAAAGCATTTTCCTACTAAAGTATAAACAACATTCTGAATAGGTTGACCATCTTCACTCTTAATTGACTGTAATATATTGAAATTCTGATCTAAGGTGAAATAATTATCCCACCAATCTTTTAACTAGCCAGTTAAACCTACAGTAATCTTTTT
The DNA here is from genome assembly GCF_002878395.1 of Capsicum annuum. Taxonomy (NCBI): domain Eukaryota; kingdom Viridiplantae; phylum Streptophyta; class Magnoliopsida; order Solanales; family Solanaceae; genus Capsicum; species Capsicum annuum. The sequence continues at coordinate 160,767,274 of NC_061116.1, read as the reverse complement.
TGCAATTGTTTTATCATTGTTCTTATGAACTTTGCAAATTGTACTGTACGTCAACATTCGATGTACTATTGTAGAAATCTGTTTCTCAGTGAAACCATCTATGTTCCATTCATAGATTTCATTTCCATTAAAATTATTAGAGACTATTATCTCTTATTCTTCCAGTAATATATCTTGAGGAGTAGGTCTACGAAAGTAGTACATCATTTGGACCAATTTTCTAGCATATTTTTCTGAGATCTTATGAATCTCACAAGGGACCTTATAATTATCTTCAAAACTATTATGGCTGCTTATAGGACTAATTTTTAATTCATTAAATTTTTCTTCTAACAATTTCTCTAATTCTTTATTTAATTTAAAGTCTTTGATATCAGGGAGCTTGGATACTAGTAGTAGCAATAGAGACTTGATTTCTCTTTTTATTATCACTATGATATGATAGATCTTCTTCAATTTAGAAAATATCTTGTCAATTTTATCATGTATAGAAATAATTTGTTCACCTTATATGCTCATATAAATATTAGCATAATTATGTTGTTTAATTATAGTATTAATATGTTGGGCAGTAATATTAGTAGTATCATGTTCAAGTAATTTAGCAAATGCAGTAAAATAAACTACTTTGTCATCTTTTTCAATTTGAAAGGATTGTAGAGGAGGAAAAACTCATTTGATGATTTCACTATTACTTAATTTATAAGTTTGTTCTAGCATAGAGATAAAATCAACATATTTGGCCATAAATCTTGGGACAAAAGCAATTATCTTATTTTGAGCAGAAAGATCTTTATAAATTCTTCCTAAAAGAAATTCTTTTCTTCTGTATTAAAGTTTTGAAAAAATCAATTTCTAAAAAGTTTCCATCTAGGTTTAAAGAACTCATTTAAGATTCTTTTTCTTGTCGGTGATCCCAGACTAAAATTAATTTTATTTTGATTCATTTCAAATCCGTGGAAAAATCCATGTCGAATTTAGTTGGCTCCACATCTGGAATAACATTAGCTACATTATCTCTATCTAGCCTAATATTATTCACTCTAATATTTTCTCTAATTTGAGAAGCAGAGGCTCTAGACAGAGAATTAACGATATAATCAATTGTAGAAATATACGAAGAGGTTGACCTAGTTAATCTAGATGCAACACTAAGACTATCAACTCTATTTATTAGAGGTATGGAATCAAAAAATCTGATTTTAACAGTACCATCAGTGGTCTGTTCAACTTTTGTAATTTCGCTATTCATATTATTTTGAGGAGGGATAGCTTTCTCAAAAATCCATTCTCTGGGAAAGTCATTTTCATGCCATTTAATAGGTCTTCTAGTAATAACATTTGACCTATCAAAATTAATCTTTATTAAAATAGTCTCATTTTTAAAATCCATAATTTTACACATAGGATTTAAAGTATATAAATGTCTATGATAAATTCTATAACATATACACATAACTTCAGTTCCTAGCAAATAATTATTACAATGTAATTTAATACTTAATACTAAAGTATTTATAGAATTCTCATCATTCAAATATATTTGTAAATTAGGATAAACATTAAAATATATAGGGCCATAAGCTAAGCTTGTTTGAACAGTCCCTATAAGAGACTTTTGCCAATTTTGGTTAAACGCCACTCTTGGCGCCAATAGACCTTCTAACAGGACTTCTAGCATATAGCCTGAACCAAAACTATTACTCTAGGTTTATGATGTGCAACCTTAGTATCATTGTTTGATAAGATTCTTATTAAGTATTTAGTGCCATATTATATTAGTAGCTTAGTATGTTATAGTTCAACACAAAATATTTATCATGAATATCATGAAAAAGCAGACTACGGTTAAAAATAGTAGAAAAGAGGAATATGATATGCGACAATATTTAGATCTTCTTAATAAACGGTCAATTTCTAATGTCCAACCCAAGCTTATATATCAAATGGGGACTTTTGAAAAATTGGTTCTTAAACAGGTTGTTAAAACAACTGAAGAAACTATTACTTTTAGCATGAGTTGGACTTTAGAAATTGTCCATTTATTAAGAAGATCTAAATGTTGTGGCATATCATATTCTTCTTTTCTACTATTTTTAACAGTAATATGCTTTTTCATAATATTCATGATAAATTTTTTTCGTTGAATTATAACATACTAAGCTAATAATATAATATGACACTAAATACTTAATAAGAATCTTATCAACCAACGATACTAAGGTTGCACATCATAATCATGTAATAATAGTTCTAGTTCAAGCTATATACCGAAAGTCTTGTTAGAAGGCCTATTGACGCAAAGAGTGGAATTTAAGGATATGAGTGGACTCGTGATGAATAAAAAATATTACTATTAAGGTTCTGCAAACGCGTAAAGGTTCCTGTAGTATCATTGAAGCGATCCGGTTCTCACTATGATATTTGTTAAAACAACTAAAGAAACTATTACTGGTGATGATGATCATGCTACTTTTAGATTATTATCTGAAAATAATTTGGCTCCTTATAAGGAAACCCATCGATTCATGCATCTTGGACTAATACAAGTTGCATTTAAACTACTTACTTTAAGAGGTTTACCTGAAAGCTTTATAGCGGCTTTAAGAGATGGTAGAAACCAAAATTAAAAAAAGTCAATTCTTTTATCCATACCGTCCCAAACTTGGATTCCTGATCGTATCCAACCAAAATTCCTTTATTTATACTCTATTATATTTGAATACATTTGATTAAATATTAATTAAAGATAAAATATAATAATAACAACAACAACAACAACAACAGCAACAACAACAACAACAACAACAACAACAACAACAACAACAACAACAATAATCTCATTGGTTTTTAAATTATTATCTTAATTCAAATATATAAATTATTAGGTAAATATGCACCACACTTGAAAAAAGTCAGGATAAGAAAGAATAATAAACTAGACTTCTTTTAACAAATTAATATGATATTTGAAATTTGAATTTGAATAAACTTTGAATTGAAATGGGGTTCTAACTTCTTAGCGTCTCTTATATATACCCTTATATTGTAAGTTTTATTGGTGAATTTGTTTACTGTATTCTTTACGTTCTTCATTTTAAAAATTGTTTTTAATTTAAAATTTTTCTCTTTTATATGCATGACATCTTCATCCTCCTCTATTACCATAAACGAAAAGGAACAAGTCCACATCTATTGATATTATATCTATCTAATTTTCACGGTAATTCACCTCTCATTACAAATGGTAACACTTTCTAAGAAGATAATGAGAAAAAGAAATTGATAATAATAAAAACAAAGACTTCGATAAGTAAAAGATTTATAGGTAAATTGTTTCAAATTTATACCATTTCTATTGCTTAATTTATGAAGAACTATTTTTGAGAGTTTATTCTAATTTTTAGTGATAATTTGTTGCTATTGTTGACTCAAAAAAAGGATAAAGATGAATGAAGAGAAGAAAATAATAAATAGCTGCAACAGTAAGCGTTTTGTTGGTATAGTTGCCAAGATTAATTTTTTAAAATATGTGTTAGAGATTATTGTTCTTTTTTGAAATATTATTTTATTTTATAGTTTTTTTTTGTATTTAATTTAATTGTATACAATTTATGATTGTCTGTTTTCTTTATCTAATAAGCACCACATTCACATATATACTTTATTAGGAGTTCTACAAAACAAATTTATAGACATTTAAATATTCTAATTTATTTATTATTTTTTAATTTTACTTACAAATTCATATTTTTTTAATAAATATTTTTAGTGATTTTAGGCGTCATTTAGTTTTACAATATAGAGAAAGAAAATAAAAAACACAAAAATAATTTCATATTCAAGAAATTTTCTTACCTTATTGAATTCCTTAAAACTCTTGGAACAAAGTCAATAATTGTTTTGAAATTGAATAAAAAATAAAAAATTAAAATATGAGATAAAATTCTATTTTATAGAGGTGAAAATATTTAACTTAAATTTTAAATTACAATCATTTCTAACATATTAGACTACAGTAGAGTTTTATTCTAATCTATGTTTCATTTTATCATTTCTGTTATGCATGAAAAAGTTTATCAATTTTAATATCATGTTGTACAAAATACTTTTATTATAAAATGTGAGTAAATAAATACTTAACCAATATCTTTGTTATATATTTTATATTAATATGAAATTATAATTTAAAATAAAATATAATAGAAAAATCTAAACAATGGAAAATAATGGACAATGAAATAAAATATAAGAAATAAATTAAATTTTCAAAAGTGTTGTTTAACTATAATAGTAAAATCTTATATTATAATGAATTTATGATTTTACTTTTTCCTTTAAAATGAATGTTAAAGAAATGTTACACACATTATGGAATTCCTTTTAATTCTTCGGAAAGATTAATAAATTTTTTGAATTTGAATAAAAATATATTAAAATTAAATATGAGATAAAATTATATATCGATAGATATGAAAGTGCAACTAATTTTAAATGGAGATAAAATCTAAAAAATTAGATTATTTGGAGTCCTCGTCTAATATTTATTTCATTTTTTTCTGTTATGCATAACGAAATTATCTATTTTAGTTTCTATATTTTGAGATTAGAGATAAGAAAACTCAACTGCTTATATGTGTAACACAAAAAAATAATTTAAAAATGTACATCTAGTATGGGGTTTGGGCAGAGATGTAGATTTAAATTATGAATAATATAATAAAGAAAAATATGAAATATACAGTCACGACCCAGACTAACTGACCGTGTGGGCACCTACGCTATTCTAAGTAGCTAGGAGAACCCTTATTACCCAACTAAAAATATGTGGAAGACTTCTATTTTTAAGAAAATGCTGGATTAAATATAATAAAGTAAATTAAATATTAATACATAATTTTTTTCAAAAACTTCTTACAAGTGTCCTTCACTATCCCAAGACTTGGTCAAACATGTACAAGAGCTATCTATTACAGCATAAACTGACAATAAAATAAATAATACAAAAACTCTAGCATCTGCCAGGAAGAAAGTGCAAAAGTTAGTGCTGAATATCGTCATCCATCTGGTAACTGCAAACTAACCTGCATCCAGTCTACACCCCAAGAAGAAATGTATAAAAGTAGGGCCAGTATAACCACACGTACTGGTAGGCATCATTGGCTGACCATGTTAGTCCATATATCATAAAATAAAATTAAAGAAAATAAATCATATCTTGAATGGAATATAATTCAACTAAGGTTGTAATAACATTATTACTTTACCTATATAAGTTACATCATTCAACTATTCTTCCAACTCCATCAGTATTATATTTACTACTAACATACTCTAGTCTCATTAATTCACACCATCAACTACAATCCAATGCTAATACATGTAATACCCCGTACTTCTACCTTGCTTGAAATCGTCCTAAAAGTTTCAAAGACATGATTTAAAAGATGAATTCAATTTTATACATGTGGAATTTTCAAGATTTTCACTTTTTGTTGTGTGAAAAATTGAATAAGATTTCCATCGATATCAAATTCGCCTAAATCTGATAACCGGGTAAGAAGTTATGGCGATTTAAAGTTTCAGTTGTAAAACACCATCATTTCAGCCAGTGGCGCATCGCGCCATAAGCCAAAATAACGTTTGTCAGTTTCCAATAAGACTTCGCGATTACACTACGTCGCGGAGGGCTTTTAAATCCCAATTGTCCTTTTTCCAGTGAATCTCCACGATGTCTCCGCGTCATGCCAAACTTTTAGGTCGCAAACAAAGTGGCAACGTGATAGCTCCGCGTCGCGCTATCTCCCAATTTCTCAATTGTCATTTTCCAGAGACACGGCGCGATAGCGCTGCATCGCGCTAGCCTGCCAAATCAAAAATTTTTGACAAAAATTAAAAGACGTGTCCAGGGTTAAATGGTTTTTTCCCATGATTTTATTCCACCTAGATGTGGGATTTAAGCCCTAAAAACGTCCTTAGCTACTCATTATTCACTTTTTCCCCAATATCAAGAACACTCTCTCTAAAGAAAACAAAACCCTAGCCCTTGGGAATCAAGGTCAATCTCAAAAAATCCATCCAAGGACTCCAAGAACCTTCAAGGTTTCCTTTCTCAAATATGCATAGTGTTCATTCATGGATTCCTTTCGTCCATGAAGCCCAAGAATCAAGTTTTAAATTATGAATTATGATATTCATGCTATGTGTTGATTATGTTCATGTGGTTGTTGTTGTATGATTCCTAAGTTGGAATCTTTATGTGTTTTTATGAGAATATATTAGCATGTGAGTTGAACACCATGAATTTTAGTTGGTTATGATATTTAATTTGATTATTATGCCATGCCCTAAGTCATGCACTCTAAGTGTTTGAAAAAATGCCTAAGAGACTAGAAATTAGGTAATATAGCTCAATTGTGACTTAAGTGATGGATTCATGTTTTACCCTTATGTTCAAATTACTCTCATACTATTGATGTGCAATGCAGATGTTTGTTGAAATGCTCATGATGCTAGAATATGGAATTATGACATTGATTATATTCATTCCTAGAATGTACAAAATTATGATAACCATGTACTTCATGAAATCCCCAACTTATTGTATGATGAATTATTGATATTGGTCATGTGTTCAAGAAGTGTCAAGTCTTGTCAGTCTCATGCTATCGAGTCCTGGGGGTACTTGTACCCGATAATTTAGCTGTGTGCCTAGAGCCAGTGTCAATTTTCACGATACTCTCAATCAAGCCATGATTATTGGAATTCAGTCAGTCTCATGACTCAGGAAAATTCAGTGAATTCAGTATCCATAACCTTAGTGATCTCAGTAATATCAATAATCTCTATAATCTTCGTAATCTCAACAATCCCAGTCAATTATCAGATCTCAGTAGTATTCCGACAGATAAAGAAATTTAGTAAACCCAGTTCAAATCAGTTAAACAGTATGATCAGTAATATTTTAGTTTAGTTTAAATCAGTTTAGTGTCTCTTTAGTTGGGAGTAGGATTCAGCACCAAGTAAACCCAAGGATGAGGGATCACCTGTTAGTCAGTAGAGGGTGTGATCCTTAAAAGCAATCCCTGCGTTCCAGAACTACGTAGCCAGCGTAGATTGAGATATACCCCTACAAGTCTAGGGACTATACATCTCATTTGAGTTTTTCTTACAGGAGGGGTTGATGGAAGAGCTCCCTGTCAGAGAGGGTTTACTCACAGCTTGTCTTTACCTGTGGCATGGTACTGATACCCTTCCAGCTGGGGTTACAGGTTGGACCCAACTAGTTCAGATTCGGGGCATGTCAGTTAGATGATTACCTCCCACAGTCTCAGTTTTAGATCCAATCTCAGTAATAGAACTAAGTTCAGTTCTACAGATTTTAATACTGTCAGATACAGTCGATCAACTCAGTATGAAACTCAGCTAGTTTTATTAGAATCAGGACTATCAAGCATAGTCACTTAGTTAATAGTATATTAATTATACGGAACTCATGTTATCAGTATTTAATTTCAGAACTGTCAGATACAGTATATCAGACCAGTTCTTCATAATCAGAACTGTCAAAAACAGTCATTTCTTTATTTGTAATATGACATCAGTTCCTCAGTACTCTATAGACTGAGTTACTTAGTATCCCATTATTAGTACCCAGATATCAGTAAATCCATGTTATCAGAATTCATGAGTCAGTGTTATCACGATCTCATTTATAGTTACGTATTCATGCATGTATTCTCATGTTCATGTTATTCAGTCAGTTAGTATTGTTCATGCATATGAACCCCATGCATTCAGCCTACCTCGCTTGCATACCAGTATATTCAATCGTACCGAGCTCCAGAGCATCCTTAGTAGTTCAAATCCAGTCCGCAGTAGTAGACTTAGCAGTAAGTCCTCATCATTCGAGGATGTTATTATTTGATTATTTCATTCTCTCAGTACTTTGTTTATCTCAGTAGATGGAGTTAGTTGGGGGATTGTCCCATCAACTATTTATTGAGACAGTTTGATTTTAGAGGCTTTCAGACTACAACATGTTTCAAACAGTTTATTTCAATTTTGGGTATTGTTATACCCTATTACAGACATTGTTTCATATTCAGTATTAGTTCAGTTTTGAGCCTTATGGCCTTACAGCTTATATTCCTCATATTTACAGTATATTATTCAATGCTCAGTTAAAAATATCAGTCATGGGTTAGCTTGTGGTCCTTTGGGGTTATGAGCATCGTGTAACATTTCGGATACCAGATTTGGGGCATTACAATACATCATTATCCCTCTTTATTCACCTTATCTTTTTCACTGCTCACATTCACAAGAACTAACCCGTAATCATATACAACCCACACTAAACTCTCGATCTAACAACCAAATGCTCTCTTATAATATTAAAGAATGATAACTAGCCACTCTGGTAAGCTACTATTACAACACATATAAATGAAGCAAGTCAACCAACATATAAGTAAGTACAAAGTTTCATTTTTTCAAATACATATCAAACAATCAATCTCAAGGATACAATCAAGTAGGGAATGGAAGTCAACTCATATCTTAATAAGACACACCAGAGAACTCAAGTCTCATTAGCAATCTTATAAATACTTTTCAAGAAGGATTAATTCAATTATTGAAATTTTGAAATCATTTCTATCAGATTATTCATTAGATTCAATACTCTATATCACTTTATTATTGATTGGTTCCTTTTTTATTATTATTATCACCATACCGGCTTGTGGCATCCGATACAATCACATCTCGCAGCAATATCAAAATTTAACCTCAACCACATTGCTTGAGAAATTAATAAAGTAGCAATACCGGAATTTAGTGTTGGCCACATTGCTAATAACAATCTTTCCATAAGTAACAATTGCGTCATTCTAAATCTCATATTTAGAACACCGTTAGCTTGTTATCAACTTATTAAACCACACGATTTTTCAAAATCAACACTAATCTGTACACACATGCTAAGGGACATATTTTTGCCCAACTAGTCATGACCTGCAGGGGACAATCTAAGTTCATGTACCATACTGGCATAGTATCCGATCCTCCATAAATAAATATTATCAATATTCATATTCGTACCGGCACAGAACCCAATCCTCCATAAATAAGTAATATCAATATTCATATTCGTACTAGCATGGTACCCGATCCTCCATAAATAAAAATTATCAATATTAATATTCATATTGGCACGGTATTCGATCCTCCATAAATAAGTAATATCAATATTCATATCCATACCAGTGTGGCACCCGATCCTTCAAAAATAAATATTACTCAATATTCATATTCATACCGGCGCGGTACCCGATCCTCCATAAATAAGTAATATCAATATTCATATCCGTACCATCATAGTTCCCGATCCTTCATAAATAAATATTATCAATATTCATATTCGTACCAGCGTGATACTCAATCCTCCATAAATAAATAATATCAATAGTCATATTAGTACTGGCATGGTACCCAATCCTCCATAACTATATTATATACATTTTATTAAATTCACAGTATATTTCGGAATGCAATACGACGTATTAAATTTACAAGTACACTTAAAATCATAAAGAAATTCGATCAAGTTCTTTTATTTATAAATATTTTGACCCTCTCACGGACATTATTTCAATAATTCATTACGATCATCAACAAAACCATTCATGACATTAATTCAAAGAGTTATCATTATCAAACTCCTCATAGGTACAATTTAATAAATCATCGTTATCACTAATTTATCCCCTCATGGACATCCAATAGATAAAGTATTTTTATCAACACCAAATCAGAAATATCATAAAATAAATCACAATTTAACACTTAAGCATGCAAGTTACTATTGGAGCATTACTTACTCAATAATTATTAAAATGTCACTACCTCTTTTCATAAAATACAATTATCACACTAATTCAAGTCACCTATCCTTTAGATACTACTATGCTTATCAATACTTGATTTTAACACGATTCTCCTCATTATATTATTGTTCAATACATACAACTTAGTATCATTATAACTCAACTAGGTTTATCACTAGAACAACTAAGAACTATCGTGTACACATACTTCATTTACAACAATCACCTTGCAGGCACATAGCACATAATATCATAAATATCACATAATTAATCAATAATATAGTTTTCAGGATTAAAGTTAAGTTTTCGTATCTTTATCCACCTCAACTCCATGCCCGTAGGCATTACATGTTTTCTCCTATCAATTCTAAATTATGAAAATATAAAATAATAAATTTTCTACTCTTTAAACCTAGCCTACTTGGACACCAAGCTTTTTGAAGAAGCAAGCTGCAATAAGGATGCTCTTCCCTTTCCTTCATGCCTTGGAATAAGAGTAATTAAATAATTACTCTTCAAACAAATATCTTGGAAATTCAAACCCACTAATTCTACCCTTAATTCAAGGTCTATATTATTTTTCAAGTTCACTTAACCATTAATTAGCTTTCAAGCCTAACTAATCTCCATTAATGGAGTTTTTATGCTAAAGGTGTCATCTTTACGTAATTCAAGATTCCTAACCATCAAAATTCATAATCTAGTTCACGAAATTTATGTTAGGAATCTTTAATTTATAGTTTAGAATTAAATCTAGGTCATATTAAAAACACCCATGAGTATTTCCCTAAGAATTTCACCATTAAAAGTCTTTCTAAGGATTCTAAGGTGTTAAAGGATTAAAAGACGAAGAAAATAATGATAAAACTTACCTTAACCAAGGAATTTCACTCTCTAGGGTTGGAAATAAAATTTGGGATTTTTAGACCTAAAATATAGCTGAAGCTGATTTAAATACCATCAGAATTTTTGCTACAGGAAAATTTCGGTTCAGCCCTGATAGTGCACAGTAAAACAGTCATAACTTTTTCCTCCAAATTTGAATTGACGATAGTTTATTTCGCTGGAAAAAGGACTCAGAGATCTTTGATTTTGTAGGTATTAGACCTCTTAACTCCTTATATTCTAGGAGATATGGTCATTTAAAGTAGACCCAAATAGAATCCAAATCGAAACTCTATCGAAAAAAAAGTTTTAAAGTTAACTTTGTATTAGGGATATTGTATGGCCTTAATTCATACCTAATGAACTTTTAAACTAAAGTCTTGATATTAATACTCGTGAATAATTTAAATTCATGGGCTTGAGTCTATTTAAACAAATCAAAAGATTTAAATCTTATTCAAAAAACTTGAGATGATATAATAAATAAAATGATGGCTATTTTGGGCTCAAGTTAGTATTAAGGAATGAAATTAGATTTTTCATCAATTTATCATGGATAATTTAGTAGCGGCAAATGGGTCGTTACAATCAGATACTAATTTATCATCCATTCATCCCAGAACGGTCATTCGACAGAGAGAAGCATGAGGTTAGAATTAGATAGAAATTACTAACAAAGTTGCTTATTTCGAACCTTCTTCACTCACTTAATATCCTTATCAACCAACCCATATTCTATACTCAATCATTCTATCAAGCATTTCAAAATATGAAGATGCAAAGACAAATATTTACGGATGAATCACTTATTCTCCTTTCAACAACGTAAGTCTCAAACTTGAGTTTTATGAGTCAAAGACAAATTAAAATGGTTAAAAGATTCACCTTGAAGAAGACAAACATCCAAAAACACGTCTTTTTCACTACCGAAGCTCTAGAGTCCCAAATTCAATTCTAAAAAGTGCTACGAGATATTACATGAATCTACCATTCAAATTTTAATACTAGACAAGTCACACCTAATCCACCCAGCATACAAGCTCTCTATGAGACACCTGACACAGTTTCTAGCCAAGACTACTCTACAGAGAATACATATCCTGATCATATATAAGTCACGACACCATTTACAAGTCACATAACTTAGATACTCGCATGCACTCAATCAAGGCTAATAGCTTTATTATATAAAGCCAGAATCAACATCTCTCAACCACTATCCTTTTTACTTCAAGATCACCTACGATTCAAGCTTAGTGTCACTACTATACATACGTGACAACACAACCTCTCACTCATTACACAGACTTAAAACTATTAGCGATAGAGATCCCACAGAATTAGAGCCTACAACACATTCTCCTCCACAATATAGTTAATATTTATTTAATCATCATATCGTAATCACTCAACAAGCATTATCCACCAAGTATCACCCAAGAAAAGATTAATCATGTCATTTAATAATTCACTTATTCTCCCATTCAGGATCATTCTTAATTATTTTATGAGTGTAACTAAGCCATTTGATTTTGTATTGCCACCATCATGGAAATTACTATCCTCTAAAAGTGTCATATATTAGCCAACTCTATGGTGCATGTAAATGCATAATTCAGCCACAAGGTCAAGTCAACAACAATTTATCTTCTCAAGATTTTACCTAATGCATAAATCCACATCTAAAACTTATGCCCAGGCAATCACTAACTCAATTTTTCAACGACAAACACTTCATGGTCAAGTCAAACCACTCTTATATCATAACACCAATTTAAGATATATAGAGTAATACTTATTTCTACCTAACAATACTTTTATTACGGGCCTTACTTAACTCTTAAGCACCTTAAGAGTGGTCCCCACATCACTAGAACATAAGCACGACTAAACAAAATAAACCAATTATAGGTCATTAACAATCTCATCACTAATGTCACATTCCAGACAAGTTATCAATCAAATTCTGTAGGTATCAACAACCTTTACTAGTTTTTTTTACTTTTATTTAAAAATCATCATTTTGTCAAGCATTAAGAATCTGTTCACATAAGGAACTCAAAGATATTGTCACTCAGCTAGTCTTCACAAGGAATCCATTATAATTTCAATAATAGAACTGCATAAAATTTTTAAATACAGTCTCAATGATCAGGCCACACAAGGATCTCTACATAATATCCAATAATTAAACCACACAAGGATCCACCCACAACATCATTAGCAAGAACCTCTCATTAAGGGAAACAGATATCACTTCGATCTTTTATTCATGTCTCTTTTTTATTATCTTTTTTTTTGACATCATGTTCTCATATCATCTTCTCAATTCTCGTATCATCAATTTCATCAGTATAATAGTACCAAAAATAAGTAAGCACCATAGAATCACTAGATTTACAACAACAAGAAATTAAATAATTCCATCACAATTATCAAGAAAAACAACTTCATCAATTTTCATCAATGAAATTCAAATAAAAATAATTCACAACAATGATAATAATCTAGCAACCCAAGTTCATCCAAATATCAAACACAAGAACCAATAAGTTCACTACTTTCAGAAGTCTTTACCTATTAATAATAGCCCTTAGCTCCTATTGATAGATACCAATTGAAATCTCCTAGATTTCTATACAAAATTACTAAGATACCAATTGGAATCAACTATATTCCAATTGAGCTCTATTAAGATACCAATTAGAATCGTCTAGATACTAATTGGATCTAACCCAATAGTCAAATATTAGGGTGGCACAATGGAGAGAAAGAAAGAAAAGCGACTTCTACATGCCTCTTAGCCTTCCGAAGATTGCAATCCATAAAAATCTACTTGACATTGCTTTTGTACTTGTGGGATCGATGAACCTAACCTGTCTCTGATACCAATTGTCATGACCTAGACTAATGGGACGTGCGAACACCTACACTGTTCTAAGAATCTGGGAGAACCCTTATTACCCAATTAAAAATATGAGAAAGACTTCTATTTTTAGGAAAATACTGGATTAAATATAATAAAGTAAATTAAATATTAATAAATACACTTTTTCAAAAACTTCTTACAAGTGTCCTTCACTATTCCAAGACTTTGTCAGACATGTACAAGAGCTATCTATTACAGCATAGACCACTACCAAAAAATGCCTTTTAGCCATGGTTTATTAGCCACGGTTACAAAAACCATGGAAAAATTAACTAAAAAATAATTTTTTTTCTGCACTTCAAAAAACGTGGCAAAAAAATATGGCTAATACAGGAGGTAAAATATTTCATTCCCTCCATTATTTTTTATTTTCCTTCAAACCTGGGAAAAATATTTTTCCCACTTTTCTTACATTTCTCAACCAAAATTCTCTATTTCTTTTAGATTTTTGATTGAGTTGTTCAAAAAATTAACTATTCTTTAATATTCTAGCTTCAATAGTAGTGAAAAGTGGTAAAAGTACTTCTTCCAAGTAACAAATATTTGCAATTTAGAGTTTTTAAGGTCAAAATTGAAATAGGGTTCTATAATTTTCTTGTTTATTGAAGTTTTGAGCTTATTAAATCTGCAATTTGATGTGTTTTATGGATTTTCTAGTTGTTAAGAATGGTAATTTTGATAGGTTTTCTAGTTTTTAGGAATGGAAATTTTGATGGGTTTTGATGGGTTCTCTAGTTGTTAAGAATCAAAATTTTGATGGATTTTTATGAAATTTGCAATTTTGACGGGGTTTATGTGATTAGTGGTTTTAGTTGATGGGGTTTATGGCTGCATTTATGTTTTGGTTTTTTATGAAATCTACAATTGATGGGGTTTACCAATTTTGTGCACTTTTGTGCTTATCGGATGAACTCTCTACGGTTCTCGTTTTTCTTTTTCTCTATTTTATAGTTATCTCTCTAGTCTAGACAGAGATTATTGGAAGCATGTTACTAAATGGAAGTTTTTGTGCTTATAGGATTAACTTTACTGCACAAATTAAGTTTAATGCACTTTCATCTTATCGATTTAGCATCTAAAAATGCTATTTAAATAGAATATAAGAGCACAAAATTTTACGACATTATGGGTAGTGAGATTGTGTCATCCAGTGTGGTGGCTTTTGTGTCATAGGTCTATAGTGGTCCACTTAAGACAATAATCAAAATTAGGGTTGCACTAGTGATTTTTGTTGAAGAATATTGTATTGATCATATAGTAAACACTTTGGAACTTGAGGAACTTGGTGGGGATAATTGCACTTTAATGCTTCTTAATCAGTACAAAATTGATGAATTGTCTAAAAGGGATTCATCTGGGACTACTAATTAGGGGAAATCACTAATTAAGGATGTTGTTGTAGTTTAGGGAGTTGAGGAGGATGCATCTCATGAGGGGGAACTTCTTGGTAATCTCGTAGTTAAGCCTATTTCATCTAATAGTCTCAATTTTTTGATGTATCTTGTTGGGGGAATCTCCAAGGGATCCCTCAGTGGAACCTTGTTCTCCTTCTAGGCTTTGTGTAGAAGGAAGTTAGAACTGGTTCTTTGGGTAAAGTGTTGAGAGGTTAGTGTCCCATTGTCTTGGCAATATTTTGGTGTGATTAGGTCCTCGACACCAACTGCACACAGTCTTGTGATGATGATCCCGTAGATAAGTTGGTTACTAAGAGGGTAAGGTGTCATGTTCGGAAGGCTAAAAGCAAGCAAATGATCTTTCTTGAAGATAGACTAGCATGCCTTATCCATTTGCTCCACTCCGTCCTCATCTCACTAGGAGTAAGTGAACGGAGATTGAAGCTAGTTTGACTACTTGTGCTCATTATACCCAAATGACTTGGGAAAATAAATATAAGGCTGAAAATAAGAAATTATTGTGGTTATTAAGAATGAATACATGGTGGATTGATTTCACTTTTTAGACTTGGCATATTTAAGCTTTGAACTGCTTTCTGCTTTCCTGTAAATTTTATTGCTTTGATTCTCCAAATTTCTTAAGCTTCCCTGCAAATCAACTTATCCCTTTTTATTTCTCTTGCCGAGGAAAATTCCTCGTCCATCCAATAGATAAAGATCATAAAAATATATTTTTAAACATTTTACAACTAGGGATGTGTATCAGTCGATTTGATTTGGTTTAATTTTGTGCATTATCGGTTTGATTTATTAATTTTTGATATGTCAACACGCTGAATAAATAACCAAACAAATAAGATACTTGTTATTGGTTTTTGATTTATCAGTTTGATCCTTAACGGTTTGATTTATCAATTTAACCATCACTTTTATTTTGAGCTTCTACAAAAGTTGAGTTTTTGTTAATAGCGAGAAATGGATTGGAGTTTGATATTGTTGTTAGCATGAATTTCTTTTTCTTATGAAATAAATTTTAGCATTTTGGTGGGTTTCATAGTTGTTAACAACTTACTGTTACTTCTTATAAGAAAAGACTCGTTTGGCCAAGTGTTACATACCTCACGAAGAATTTGAGAAGCACACGGTGAAATACAAGGTAATTTAGTTTTTGCTTTTCCTTTTTTGGTATATATGTGAGGTAGATTTTGAAATAGAATTATTGAGAATGTCTCTCTTTTATTAAAGATTCATCTTAATTATCAACCTGTTGGCTTGCTAGTGTTTTTAATAACCTAATCATTGTATGTATGTATATATGTATGTATGTGCGTATGTATGTTTTCTTTTGACATAGCATTTCATACTGCAAAAGCTTTACGTACAAAAACTTGATTTGAGGTTATTTTTTTGACGTTTGCATCAATGGACTTTGGCTCACAATTATCTTATAATTTTTTTCTATTTTTAATTATTTTTTAAACTAATGACATTAAGGTGGAATGTTTAAAGTACAAACTGATTCTTGGTTTTGTTCCTCTTTGAATCCAGTGGTATTCTGCAACTGTTAGTAAGAGTTTTAATTTTGTAGAACCTTATTTGAATCTAGTGGCAAAGTAATTGTTTGTTCTATGAGAAATTTTATTACTTAAGTTTATTAATATCTTAGCCTTGTTTCTCACATATATTAATTTTTCATTTATGGAATAGCTTCATTCCGGCATGATTGACAAGAGTTGGATTTGGAAACCAATTAAATCGAAAGAATTTTTAGATGGTGTAGTCCAATTTTTGGACTTTTCCTTTTCAAAAGTGTCTGTAGATGGAAAAATTTCATGTACGTGTACCACATGTAGATTTTCTGTTATGCGTAATAGAGCTGAGGTGTTTAGTTGTTTTCTTCAAAAGGGATTTCCAGAAAAGTACATATGTTGGTTTATACATGGCGAAAAACATGTAGTTTCTAATATAGCATCAACATCTCGATTACAATATGCGTCGGTTAAATAAAATATGATGCAAGATATGTTGAATGATATTTTTGGAGTCTTTGATGATAATGATTTTCAAGATGTTGGTCCATCAAATTTATCAGTTAATGACCATCCTTGGGTGCTAAAGGTCAAAGTCAAGAAGAGAGAGATAAAATTAAGGAGTTGTTGGAGGATGGGAATCAGGAAATTTTTATGGTTGTGCAAAATATACTAAATTGTCATTCATTGTTATCTTTATCATATTAAGGTATTATGTGGTGCAACTAATAAAATATTTTCAGTGATTCTTGACCTGTTAAAGGATGTTTTTCCTCATGTAAAACTACCATTATTATTTTATGAGTCAAAAAAGTTGTTCAAGAGGTTGGGTTTGAGCTATGATAAGATCGATGCATGTCTGAATCATTACATGTTATATTGGGGATCACCCGAGGATATGAATAGAGATAAGTGCAAGAAGTGCAATACTTCTAGGTATATATCAGATGACAATGTTGTTGGTACAAATGTTGAAATTGATAACCAACAGAAGAGGAAGCTAAAGCCAGTGAAAGTGTTGCGGTGCTTCCCACTTATACTTAGATTGAGAATGTTATACACGTGCTCTAAAACTGAAGAACTTTTGAAGTGGTATGCTATAAAGGCAAATCCAGATGGTTTATTACGGTATCTCAGAGATGGCAAAACATGGAAACATTTTAATTCATTCTATCCCAAATTTGCTTTAGAGACTTGTAATGTGCAATTTGCTTTAGCTACGGATGGTTTCAATCCATTTAGGAATCTAAGATCTACTGTTAGCATTTGGCCTTTGATGTTGTACATTTATAACTACCCCCAGTGGTGTTTTATGAAGCAAACTTCTCTTATTATGTCGATGATAATTCCTGGTCCTAAAATGCCTAGTAATAACATTGATGTTTACTTACAACCTTTAGTTGCTGAGTTGAAAAAGTTGTGGAATAGTGTGAGTGCTTATGATTCCTTAACTAAGGAAATATTTCTATTGTGTGTTATATTAATGTGAACCATAAGTGCTTTTCCAGGTCTTGACAACTTGTCTGGATGGAATACACATCCATGTTTGCTTGTCCATCATGTAACTTAAACACAGATTCTACGAGACTTAAGTTTGGTAGAAAAAATTAATTTATGGGACATCATCAGTATTTACCATATGATCACAAATATAGGTACGACAAATAGTCCTTTAATGATTTTGAGGAGCATAAACCTGCGCCTATTCCACCACCAGGTTCAACCTTGTTAAGGCAAATTGATGGGATTCGAAAGAGGCCTAGAGATGATGGTACAAGTGAGATTGGTCCTGAACAATGGAAGAAAAAAGTATCTTTTAGAATTTAGAATATTGGGAGAATCAACTTATTCATCATTGTCTTGATCCGATACATATAGAGAAGAATGTTTGTGATAATGTATTGTTTACTACACTTGGTGACAAAAAAAATCAAAAGTCAATTTGCAGGCCCGTAAAGACTTGCAACAAATGGGAATTAGAGAAAAGATTCATCTATATCCTAACCTCCATCGTGCTTTACCATGAAGAAAGAGAAGAAAGATATCTTCCTAAAAGTTTTTAAAAATGTGATGTTTCCTAATAACTATGCATCAAATATTTCTAGATGTGTTGATCTTAAGAAACACAAAATCTCCAATTTAAAGAGTCATGATTCCCACATTTTGATGGTACATCTTTTGCCAATCGCTTTTAGAAGATCTCTTCTTAAAAAAGTTAGTTTAGTGTTAATTGAGTTATGTAACTACTTTAGAGAAGTATCAAGCAAGGTTTTAGATGTTAAGTATATGGAAAAACTCCAACAACGAATTTGGTTGAATCGTTGTAATATGGAAGTGATATTTTCTCCATCTTTTTTCACTATTATGGTTCATCTAGTTATTCATATTGAAGAGGAAACAATTCTTGCTGGTCCTATACAAGGTCATTAGATGTACCCAACTGAAAGGTATATTCTTTTCTTATTAAGTTGATATATTTTTAATTTTTTTTATTCTTACAATTGGTTTTAATATATTATTAGGGTATTCGGTCATTTGAAATCGTATGTTCGAAACAATTCCGCAGCAGGAGGTTGTATAGCTGAAAGGTACATTCTGGAGGAGTGCCTTACTTTTTGTTCTAGATATTTGGAGGATTGTGAAATTGAAACAAGGTTTAATCAACCAAGGCATAATAATGATGATAGTGAGATTAATGCTACAAGTGAATCTGCCATCTTGTCAAAGTTGTTTCCTGCAATAGGCAAGCCTGTTGGGGCCATTAAGACTCTACCCACACCTTCAGTGGGAATCATATAGCCTCACCGATATGTGATAACTAATTGTGAAATAGTTGATGCATTTCGAGAGTACATTACTTGGTAATTTATATTGTTCTTTTCTTATTCTAACATATTTGTACACCTTAATCTATAAATTACAATTACATTCAGGAGTTTAGATTTGAGGTGGCTAGAAAGCATCGTGGCAAAAGAAACTGTTTAAAACTTGTGGAAAAATATGTGCACAAACACTTTCATGAGTGGTTTAAGGAATATGTAAGGTTTCAGATATTTCATTCCATTTTGAACTCAAAATCTCATAAAAGTATATGTAATTATCCTATTATATTTTGATATAATAGGTTGCACATCAGGATGGTGTAAATATTATGCCAGAAATTCAATGGCTTGTGCTTGGGCCAAATAATGTTGTAAGGAGATTCAAGGAGTATAATATTAATGGATTTAAGTTTCGTACTCTGAGTAAGGAGCATGGATTGAAAACATAAAATAATGGTGTTGTTATGTCTGCTCTTACCAAGAGATTTTCAAACGGTAGAGAATCTGTTGAACAATCAAGTGATGATATGTACTATGGTAAATTGGTTGACACCATAGAGTTAAATTATTATGGAAAGTTAAAGGTTATGTAATTCAAATGTATTTGGGTAGCTACTACACTTAACAAAAGGAATCAAGATAAATCAATTTGGGATAACAAATGTAATTTTTTCCCATTTAATACACATTGGTACAAAAGAAATAGATGAACCATTTATACTTGCAGTTGATGCTAGAATGGTGTACTATGTTGATGACCTGATTGATGAAGATTGGTGTGTTGTTTGTTATATGAAGCCGAGGGACATATATGATAGGGGAGATATGGATTTTATGGATTTAGAGGAGCCATCAATGGAGGACAAACCTTTTTGTGAGAAACATTTGAAAAATATTGAAGACTTACTATTAGTGCGAGATAATCCCGATGGACAAGATCAAGATGAACCTACTCATGATAATTATGAAAGTGATAGTGATGGAGATGATGATAATGGAAGTGATGGGGATGATGAAGGAATTTTGGACTATTTTAATTTCCCTATTATGAAATTGAAGACTTACAACTAAGATGCATGTTTTGTTAATTTTTGTTTTCACCTTTTTATTGAATGTCTCCTTATTCTAGCATTGTTGTTTACAGTACCGTTTTAATTGATTTTGGTTACATTATTGCTTTCTTACAGTTCTATTTCAATTAATTATGGTTATTGATTTCTCCTTGTTCCATCCCGTTTTACCTCTTACCTCCTTCATCGTTGTATTCTTTTGTGTTTCAAATAATGACCCCTCCTCTATCCTTCGCCACCTTTATTTATCTACAGTTTCTTTACAATTCTTATTGAATGTTTATAATGCCACATTAACTTGACCTTTTATGTTCATGTGGTTAGTCTTAATAGTTAAAAACTACTTCATGATAAAATAGGCTTCTACACATTTGAACGAGTAGTTATTATCCTTGATAAGTGGGTTGGTCTTTGGTGTTCTGATGCTTTTTTGTACAAGATTATTTGGTATTCGTGCACTAACTTGTATGCAATTCTTATACTTTATTTGACTGGTGGATGTATCGAGTTCGAGATTGATATCTCTAATCTTTTTTTTCCGTCGATGGTGGCATATTTTACTTAACAACTAATGGTTTTATTTGTCTGAATTTAAGCTTTTACAGGAGCCAAGAATTTACAAATTATAAACTCAACAAACACTTATATCCAGGTTATTATGTTATTCATAGTTTGTTTGTTCTCTTTTATGAACTGTTTTTGTCTTAAGTCGAGGTCTATCGGGAACAACCTCTCTACTTTCTCTATGAGATAGTGGTACGACTTCATACACTTACCCTCCCCAGACCTCACCTTGTGGGAATATGCAGGGTATGTTGTTGTTGTTATAGTTTGTTTGTTCAGAAGATCTTTTAAGCTTTCTTTATTCATTTTAGCATCATTGTATTACTTAAGGAACATCAATGCTTTTTCTGTGTTTTGGTTGGTGAGACATTAGATCTATTTTTCTGAGCAAAGAATTTGTTTGTTAGTCAATTAGCTACATCTATGTAGAGTCCAAACTGTATCTAATATTTTATCAATTTCCTGTGGTCTAGTCCTTCCCCGAATCCCGTGCATGGAGGGAACTTTGGTTTACCGAGTTGCCCTTTGAATAGTGTCCTGTTTCATAAACCATCAAATAACATAGATATAGAGTCTCGCTTAGTTTGGATGGAAAATTTGCCCTTGAAAAATATGAACATTTTGCTAAAACAGGAGAATAACTTTTATACTGGAAATGCAGTATCAATTTCTAGTACAATCAAGTTTTATTATTGTGACGCTTGGTGTATTTAATCTTCATTTTACTGAACATTCCTTGAGTTGAGCTTCATTTTATCCCTGTATCCCTGTTCCAAGATAAAGTAGCAAGATATTAGAGGGGAGAAAACTCATAGCAAATCATTTCATGAGTTATGGGTCTTTGTTCTTAATGATAGCTATGCTGAAATGGTGGGTCCTCTATACTTTTGGTTCATTTTTTTATCTTTTCCAATTGCAAGTTCTTATTTTTTGATGTTGCAAATTTCACTTTGTAGGTAAAAGGAAGAAATAGTATCGAAATAGTGACTACTGCTTACTGAAGCTAGTAGAAAATGCCAAACTTCCATTTGAATTGATATAGTAGAATAAATCTATTCTTTTCATATTCTAGGAAAATATGAAGCAAAAACCCAAGGACTCAACACAATCATTGTTAGCGAGCCTACGAGGACAACAAACTGACAAACATAACATAACTTCCCAAGATTTGGATCAACAAGATGACCATGTGGTGAATAAGAATATGGCAACTCCTACTCTCAGTAATGACAATTTAATTTCTTCTTCAATCTCTAATGAAGCTAGCTCAAAAGTGAAAGAGGAGTCGCTACTTGTCAAGATTAAAGGGTAGAAGTAATTTAATTTTATTCTTTATTTTTTTTTGTTATTATTACTTTCAATTAGAGCTAATTGCTTATTAAAATGGTAGATACTTTGATCGGAGAAATTACAACTCAAAAGATACAAATAGATCGAGTTTGAAACTTAGAAAAAAATAGAAAAGTCATGGTGGAACTAAATGTAGATGGACAAGGAAGTGATACTGATTCAAACTTGCTTGTGAGATTTCTTGGCAGACTTTCTCAAAAGTCTGTATTTTGTCCCATATTCGCGGTGAGATGGGATAGAACGCCAAAAGAGAAAAAACAAGTAATGTGGGAGCTTATTGAGGTAACTACCTAACTTTATTGTCATTTATTTAGTTTATTTTTTTGTTGATATATATTGATTTATGAATACAAACAAATTTGATGGGGCATTTTGAGTTTGATTATGAAGTTGGAGTTGATTGGGTAATACAATCTTTACGCGATAGGTGGAGGTTCTTTAAATATAAGTTACGAAATGACAACTTCTATCCCAATAAAAGTAAAGAAGAGATACTTGAGAAAACTCCTAAAAAAGTTGATTCTGTTGTTGATTGGACTGCTTTTGTGCATCACTATAATGAGGATAAGACGAAGGTAGTGGATTAAATAATCACTCAAGGTTTTTTTGTACAATTTTCTGTTTGTGCCCCTCTACTACTAATAATTGAATTTATGTTTGAGAATTACAGAAATAATGTGCACAAATACAAAAAACAGAAAGAAACTTAAAGCTGGTTGTAGTAAAAGCAATGCATGAAGAGGTCGTCAAATGGTAAGTTTCTTAATTTTAAATTTTATTTGAAAATCATTTTATAAAATGTGTTGCATATCACTTATTTTTTATTTATATATACTTGGTTAATGGTAGGAACAAAAATTGAGAAGGCCTGTGTGTCGAAGTAAGGTCATTTTGTCAACTTTACTAAAGAAGGATGACAATTTTATGAATGAAGAAGGGACGATTATAGCTGTAAGATTCATATACTTGTTGATATTCAAATTTCAGTTCTGGTGTTGATTTATTCATGTCTAATTTTACTCTGCTAGCTATCACAAATGAACTATACCAAATGAACAGAAAAATGGTTCATTGTGTTATGCAAGTCATATCAACTGCTTGTTACATAGAAAACTAAGTGCTTACAAATTAGTTCTAGAAAAAGTGAATGAGGTCTCACCAGTCATATACTTGTAGATTCAGCTTATAAATTCATACCAACTTCTCTCTAAAGTAGTAGCTTTCCGTTCTACTATAATTTGTTAGTTCCTGGCTATATACAATAGGAGTTTGCAATTGATAATACTAGATGTTTACAAGCTTAGGAACAAAACTACATTGATAATACAGTAGAAGTCACCCTATGCTTATTCTATTGTTATGTTTTCAGAGTTTCCCTGCTTTTTCTTTTCAAAATAAGGTGTATGTACCATCAGGGTTTTATGTTTGTGTTTCTTTCTAACCATGATTGATTGATTTGCCTCTTCACTAGCTAACTTATATGTGTTTTATGTACTTATTTTCTCTTGTACTCCTATTATAGTATTGTTGTATTATTGTTTGTGGCAACTAATAAGGAATTAATGAAATCAACAAGCATAAAACTGACTAGTTTTTGACCCCAAACATATATTTGTCCAGATGGATGAGTTTTATAGTTTATTTAGCATTAAAAAGTTGGCTATCTTGATTTGCTGCTAGTTTCATTTCCAGAATAATTGTTGCATAGTAAGCATTCTCATAGAGAAGCAGGATAAATATCTTCAATATGTATTGCTTTTATGGCTTTTTGCTATGTTAGTTTTTTCCTTGTGCTTAGAAGGAGAAACTGATCATTTTATTTCTCCAGTCTCTACAAAGACTTTTTCCAGTTTACATCATATTGAGGTGAGAAGCTTGTCATTCTGAGATGAACTACTTTTGAGTGAAGATTTGTAGCTCTAAAAGCATATGAAAATTACCATTAGACCATTTGCTTTGACACTTTTTTCATTTGAGATACTGCTAGTCCACATTGATGAGGTGGAGGGACACCATTTGTCAAATCTCGCAGTTATATTCTAGCCCCTAAAAAAACTACAAGAGGAATCTATGCCGTTATACAACAAAGTATCTGATGTTTAAGAATCATTTTTATCTAGAATACCTTCTACATTGATTTATCTAAGGTACAGTTAGTGTCAACCCCTTTTTCATTGGCTCACAGGTCCTCTTTCTGTATACTTGATCATCATGGTAGTCTATTTTCCTAAAATCTTGATGTGGAAATATAAAGTCAAAGACTGTCATTTTACCTCCTACAACAACAACAGTATATTTTTGGTATAATCCCAGAAAGAGGGTCAGGAGAAGGTAGAGTGTACGTAGACCTTACCCCTATCCCAGTAGTCAAGGCCTACTTAGCATGAAACTATTTACACATTTTCATCAAAGTTTGAACCTACAATAGAGTAGATGTCTATTTCAATCATCTGATTTTATCTCGTCTAAGAGAAAAGCGAAGGAGCTGAGATTAGACCAACACTATTAACAGTTGTTCAGTCGTATGCGAGTAAAAACTTGAGAAGTACACTAAGGATGAAATCTTTGGATATGACGCAAATGAAAGAGAATTTAGACAAGTATATTTTGTTGAAAAACATCTATAGTGGTTGAATCAACATTGAAATTTGCCTCAAATGGAATAAGCAGGTGTTTTTCTTCTTTATATCTCTTATTGGTACAAGGATATCTCATTTATCTATTTTACCCTTAGGATAAAATATCAGAGCATCTACCTGAAAATCAGGAACTTGCTATCAGTTATGGTGTTCCTTTGAAGATACTAGCTCATCCTAACAACACCATTAGAAAAGTGTATGGATCTGAACATTCTGGACGTGTGCGTGGTTTAGGTGGTAATGTTTGTCCTTTAAAAGATTTTGGAATATCTAGAAATAGCCATGTGAATCTTGGTAGCTCTAGCAGTATATCTCATCAACATGTTGAAGACCTTGAGAAACAGGTAGAAACCTTGAAAGAAAAGCTGGCTGGATATGAAGAGACCAAAGAAAAGCTTGTGCAAAATGAGAAACACTTGGAAACTCTTCATAGATTTTTACAAGCTAAATTTGGTAGCGAGTTGCCTACTTTCAACTAATCTTCTTAGCCTTTAGTATATTTTGAAACAAACGACATAGATGGTGTTTCTTTAACTTTTAACATTAGTCTTTATGGTATCTTTTATGAATCTTTAAGGTTTGGACCTTATCTTTTATGGCAATATATTAAACAATATCATAACTTTGATAATTATGTTACAATTAATATCAATCTTGTATACTGCCCCAAGCTTCGCAAAGTTCTAGTTGCCTTTCTTGTTTTACTTTTGTAATGAAAGTTGAATAATGGTGTTAGTAATGTCTAGTTGAAACTGCTAAAGTTTTAGATAAATCAGAATAAATTTAATTGATTTGCTTCTTATGATTTATTTATGATAGAGTATATGGTTGCAATAGTTGTTGAATGTTGTTGAGATTGTGGGTGTTCATGCCATCTTGTCATTTGTGTCTCTGAGAAATTGATTTCTATATACTATTGCATTTACTGGTGATGGGCATTCATTCTTTATAATTGCTAGAGATTTTAGATTTGAGTTTTGGAAAAAGGACTTTGCCCGGATTGTCAAGGTGCAACTCGCCTTGAAGTGTTTGATAATCGGTGTCATTGAATGGAATGAGGTCTTGTAGAGTACAGTGATTAGTGTGTTTTTAGTTTTACTTTGTCACTTTGTTTTTCTACAGCACTGTTGTTTTCTAGTGAAAATCGAACTCATGTTAGCAAAATCTAGTTGACTTGCTTCTTGAATCACCTTCCCTATGATATATGAGTGACATTTATAAGTAAATGTCTATCATTATTCAGGAATTAGTATCAAACTATCAGCGTATTTAAAAGGGAAACAATTGCAATATATATGCAAACAATATATATTTCTTTAAAAAACTGGGTATTTTTTCCACGGTTAAAGCCGTGGCTAATTAATATGATGATAGCAAAAAAATTGAACAAATTACCCATGAAATGGTCGTGGCTAAATGTACTCGAAAATTTTGGCTAGTGAAATGTTACCACGGACATTAAAATCGTGGCTAATTTACTCGCCATGCCTCTGTTGGACATACCTTTAATCGTGGCTAAACTATTTATCCACGGTTTGGGTACCATATAGCCACGGTTTTGCATGTGGCTAAAATACATTTTTTTTTGTAGTAGACTGACAATAAAATAAATAATGCAAAGACTCTAGCATCTGCCAGGAAGAAACTGCAGAAGTTCGTATTGAGTATCATCATCCATTTAGTAACTGCAAACTAACCTGCATCCAGTCTACACCCCAAGAAGGAATGTAGAAGAGTAAGGTCAGTACAACCACACGTATTAGTAGGCATCATTGGCCGATCATGTTAGTCCATATAATCATAAAATAGAATTAAAAAAAATAAATCATGACATCTTGAATGGAATATAATTCGACTAAGGTTGAATAACCTTATTAATTTACCTATATAAGTTACATCATCCAACTACTTTTCCAACTCCGTCAGTATTATATTCACTACTAACATACTCTAGCCTCATTAATTCACACCATCAACCACAATCCAACGCAAATACATCACTATTCTTCTTTATTCACCTTATCTTTTTCACTGCTCACATTTATAGGAACAAACCCATAATAATAGACAACCACACTAAACTCAAGGGATAGCAATCAAATGCTTTCTTATAATATTAAAGAATAATAACTAGCCATTCCAGTAAGCTACGATTACAACATGTATAAATGAAGCAAGTCAACCAATGTATAAGTAAGTACAAAGTTTCACTTTTTCAAATACATATCACACAATCAAACTCAAGGATACAATCAAGCAGGGAATACAAGTCAACTAACATCTCAATAAGACACACCAGAAAACTCAAGTCT
This sequence comes from Capsicum annuum, assembly GCF_002878395.1. NCBI lineage: Eukaryota > Viridiplantae > Streptophyta > Magnoliopsida > Solanales > Solanaceae > Capsicum > Capsicum annuum. Next base: position 160,739,890 of record NC_061116.1, on the reverse strand, counting down.
CATTAGCAATCTTATAAATACTCTTCAAGAAAGATTAATTCAATTATTGAAATTTTGAAATCGTTTCTTTGAGATTATTCATTAGATTCAACACTCTATATCATTTTATTATCGATCAATTCCTTTATTATTATTATTATTATTATTATTATTATTATTATTATTATTATTATTATTATTATTATTATTATTATTATTATTATTATTATTATTATTATTATTATCACCATGTCATCTCGTGCATCCGATCCAATCACATCTCGCAGCAATATCAAAATTTAATGTTGGCCAAATTACTTGAGAAATTAATAAAGTAGCAATACCAGAATTTAGCGTCGGCCACATTGCTACTAACAATCTTTCCATAAGTAACAAGTACGTCCTTCTAAATCTCATATTTAGAACACCATTAGCATGTTATCAGTTTATTAAACCACACGATCTTTCAAAATCAATACTAATTTGTACACACATGCTAAGGGACTTATTTTTGCCTAACTAGTCATGATCTGCAGGGGACAATCTAAGTCGATGTACCGTACCCGTGGTACCCGATCCTCAATAAATAAATATTATCAATATTTATATTCATACCAATGCAGTATCCGATACTACATAAATAAGTAATATCAATATTCATATTCGTACCGGCGTGGTACCCGATCCTCTATAAATAAATATTATTAATATTCATATTTGTACCGATGTGGTACCTAATCCTCCATAAATAAGTAATAGTAATTTTCATATCCGTACCAGCGTTTTACCCGATCCTCCATAAATAAATATTATCAATATTCATATTCGTACCACGGCAGTACCCGATCATCCATAAGTAAGTAATATCAATATTTATATCCGTACTGGCGTGGTACTTGATCCTTCATAAATAAATATTATCAATATTAATATTCGTACCGACGCGGTACCTGATCCTCCATAAATAAGTAATACCAATATTCATATCTGTAACGACGTGATACTCAATCCTCCATAATCATACTATATACATTTTATTAAATTCACACTATCTTTTGAAATGCAATATGACATACTAAATTTATAAGTGCACTTAAAATCATAAAGAAATTCGATCAAGTTCTTTCATTTATCAATATTTTGATCCTCTCACAGGAATTATTTCAATAATTCATTACGATCATCAATAAAGCCATTCATGACACAATTCAAGGAGTTATCATTATCAAACAAGCCTCTCATAGGCACAATTTAATAAATCATCGTTATCACCAATTTAGCTCCTTATGGACATCCAATAGATAAAGTGTTTTTATCAATACCAAATCAAGAATATCATAAAATAAACCACAATTTAACACTGAAGCATGCAAGTCAAAATTGGAGCATTACTTACTCAATAATTATTAAAATGTCACTACCTCTTTTTATATAATATAATTATCACACTAATTCAAGTCATCTATCCATTAGATCCTACTACGCTCATCAATACTTGATTATAACATGATTCTCCTCATCATATTATCGTTCAATACATACAACTTAGTATCATTATAACTCAACTAGGTTTATCACTAGAACAACTAAGAACTATCACGTACACATACTTCATTTACGACAATCTCCGTGTAGGCACATAGCACATAATATCATAAATATCACATAATTAATCAATAATATATTTTTCAGGATTAAAGTTAAGTTTTCGTGTCTTTATCCACCTCAACTCCATGCCTGTAGGCTAGACATGCTTTCTCCTATCAATTCTAAATTATGAAAATATAAAATAATAAAATCTTCTACTCATTAAACCTAGCCTTCCTGGACACCAAACTTTTTGAAGTAGCAAGCTGCAAGAAAGATGCTCTTTCCTTTCCTTCATGCCTTGGAATAAGAGTAATTAAATAATTACTCTTCGAACAAATATCTTGGGGATTCAAACCCACTAATTCTACCCTTAATTCAAAGTCTATATCATTCCTCAAATTTAATTAACCATTAATTAGCTCTTTCAACTTTAATCCATCTCCATTAATGGAGTTTTTATGTCAAAGATCTCATCTTTACGTAATTCAAGATTCCTACCCATCAAAATTTATAATCTAGTTTGCGAAATTCAGGTTAGAAATCTTTAATTTATAATTTAAAATCAACTCTTGGTCATATTAAAAATACCCATGAGTATTCCCCAAAAAAATCCACCATTAAAGGTCTTTCTAAGGATTCTAAGATGTTAAAGGATTAAAAGACGAAGAAAATAATGAAAAAACTTACCTCAGCCAAGGAATTTCACCTTAATCTTTGGAAAATCACCTCTCTAGATTTGTGAATGAAATTTGAAATATTTAGACCTCAAATACGGCTGAAATTGATTTAAATACCATCAGAATTTTTGCTACAACAAAATCCCGTTTTAGCTCGGACAGTGCTCAGTAAAACAGTCATAACTTTTTTACTCCGGATTTAAATTTGTGAACTTGTATTGGAAAGAGGACTCAGAGATCTTTGATTTGGTAGGTATTACACCTTTTAGGAGATGTGGTCGTTTGAAGTTGACCCTAATAAAACCCACATCGAAACTCTATCGAAAAGAAAGTTTTAAAGTTAACTTTATGTTAGGGATATTGTACGACCTTAATTCATACCTAATGAACTTTCAAACTAAAGTATTGATATTAATGCTCATGAATAATTTAAATTCATTGGGCTTGAATTTATCTAAGCAAATCAAAAGATTTAAATTTTAGCCGAAAAATTTGAGATGAACCAATAAATAAAATGATAGCTATTTTAGGTTCAAGTTAATATTAAGAAATAAAATTAAGATTTTTCATCAATTTATCATGGATAAATTAGTAAAATGATGACCATTTTACAAGGACAAAAAAATGCCACAAATATCTAGCTGGCAGATTCTAGTTAGTTTCTTGCTTTCCCATTGCCCAAGTCTCTAATCATCAATCAAACACTATAAAACACACTAAGGTGGACCTATGAGGACCACAAAACTGAACTTTATCTTAACCAACAAAAGGAAAAGAAGGGAAAGAAGTACATTAAAAAACACAGAGAGTAGACTCAAAAAATTCAAAGAGACTCGGAAACGTTGAAAACTTGCACTTCCCCTGTTACTTGTACTACTACTGTTTTTGATAGTGGAAATTATAAGACTAAATTGGTGAAAATTGAGGCACAGACATGTACCAATCAAATTTCTCCTCCAATGGGTCTGTTGATTGGGACCCCAGCAGAAGCAGGAAGTTTTCCAGTGTTGATATTTCTTCATGGCTATCTTCTTTACATTCTTTCTATTCTCAGCTTATCCAATATCTCTCTTGTCATGGCTTCATTGTTGTGGTTCCTCAGGTTTCTTCTCCCATACCACTTTTTTCACTTTTCTAGTTATAACAATGTTCATTGTGTGCTCCAAAAATTGATTGTGAAACTGGATTTTTACAATGCTAAAATTATTAACAACTTTTGGCAATAAGAAGATCTTGTCAAGCAGAATTTAGTTAGTACTTACATGCTACATACAACTAGCATTAGCATAGTCTGTATACTCTTTCGCTAGGGAACAATTTTGTTTGTTTTCATTGAGTTTAAGTTGTATAATTATTAGGGATACACAATCAAATCACTTAATAAGTTGATTATCAATAGACCTGTATGATAAGTAGTACTCCTCAATTTTAATTTATTTGTATAGTTTTGACTTGACACAAAATTTTAAAAAATAAATAAACTTTTGAATCTTAGTCTTAAACTGAAGGTATATGTAAAATATATCAAAATGTCCTTTATTTTTGTGGTGTTAAACATATTACGTGGAAAGCTGGAACTAAAGAATCACCAAAAAAGGAACGAGCTTTCTTGTTTTTAAACTGATTAATCTATAATATATTAAAAGTATATATTAAAAGTGTGAACCTTTAGAAAAGTGATTTGAACTTTTTGCCCTTTATAAAAAGTGTTTGCTTTAAGCAAAATAATCTTTTTATTTTTTCATCCAATTTTATATAATTATTTTTATAATATTGACTAAACTCCTAAAATATATAGGAAGAAAATCAATTAATATTTTCCTATTATAAAAAGACTCCTAAAATAGAAGAACTAAAAAGGAACTCAATTGAAAAAAATTTCATGATATAAAAGACTCCTAAAATTAAAAAAAATAGAAAAGAATTCGATTAGAAAAAATTTTAAAATAGAAGAATTAAAAAAATATTTTTTACACTATCAATATTATTTTTGGTGTGTATTATTTTGTTTAGGTTTAAAATTGACTTTGACAAACTTCAAAAGGAAAAAAATTGGTAGGTTCCTTGTCTTTTTGGGAAAAAAGATTTGGTATAATTATAACTTTTATTAGTTTTTATCTTTGGAAATTTTTATTTATTTATATCTATAATTTATATTCATCTTTATATTTATAATATATTAAAAGTGTGAAGATTCTTAGAAAAGTGATTTGAATTTTTTGTTCTTCATTAAAAGGCTATGTAATAAACAAAATTGTCTTTTTACTTTTTTACTTTAATTATTATATTATTATATTTTTATAATATTGAACATTAATTATAATAAATATATTATAAAATAAATAGAGAAGAAGTTTGTTAAGTTTAAAATTTGCTGAATTTTTTTATTTTTATGAGAAAAGGTTTGTTTTCTTGTACGTGTTTTCCCACATTTATGAAAAATATTGGTTTTCTAATGTAGGCAAACGACTAAATTTTCTTAAACTATAGAAAGGTTAGTTTTTTAAGGTAGGAAAATTATTTTTATGGAAAATAACTATTAAAATATATATATACTCCTAAAATATTAATTAGTGTCCTTTTTGATTTATGAATCCTCTACTTCTATATAAAAAGTCTTTTAGTTTTAGATTTTTATTTTGTCGCATCTATTCTTGATAGACAATTGCATGTTCAAATATTTGAGGTACATATTAGTTTATATGATTTAAATAGATATAAAATATTTAATGTGGGTGGCTATTTTTTAATAGTTTTATTTATCGTGAGACATACGTGCAAAGCATGTACACTTGACTAGTATATATATATATATATATATATATATAAATGAGAATGTTAGTCTATCCTATGTGACATGCTTTAGAGGCTTTCAAAATTGTTTTTCTTCTGTGATTTTTTGGACATTAATTGAGTTTTCTTCTCATTTTAATTATTTATGTGTTTAAAGGAAATTCAAAAGTCACTATATTTAACCCTATTAATTGTATAACAACAACAACATAACCAGTATATTCCCACGAAGTAGGATTTTGGAGGGTAAGTGTAAGCAGTCCATACCACTACCTCAAAGGTGAGATAGAAAGGCTGTTTCCGATAGACCCTCGGCTCAAAACAAAAACAGTCTAAAAAAAATAGTAAAGGGAACAAGAAACAATAGGTATTAACACACCAAACAATTAACATAAACAAGTCTTTTACTAAGTAATACAACAAATGATAACACACTCTGGAACAAGACTTGCCTATTGCCACTTACACGAATAACAAAACAAAGTTCTCCTACCTACTAGCAAGGACACACTCTTTCCTACTATCCTTCTACTCCAATTTGCATCCTCCACACCTTCGAACAAGTAATATGTTATTAAATAATGGTATCAATCAGCATAAGGTTGCCTCTTCAAAATAGAAGATAAACAAAATTCATAGTCTGGCCAGATTTAGTTCATGAGGTATCCTATCATATAAGAAATGTAATGGTAGGTTGTTTCAGACATATCATCAAATTTCTACGATAATGGAACCTGCAATATTTTACTCTTATACAAAGAAAGATCAAATATGGGACAAATCAGCAAGCAGGCTAGGAACAAAAGTAAGTGCATCACAAAGAAAGATCTACCTGGGGTGGGATTAATTTAGTAAAAGAAAAAAATATTTATATATTTAAAGATAAACTCAAAAGTCACTATATTTAACTCTATTAACTATATATATATATATATATATATATATATATATATATATATTTTTTTTTTTTTTTTTTTTTTGTTGGCCTTTTTTTTTTTTATTTAAATCAATTATTTTGTTGTAAAAATAAATAAATTACTTAATGTATTACAATTAAATATTTTATTAATGAAGGAACATTTACAACAAAAACTCTTCACATATCAATTGAAAGGCTCTTTAATATATACTTTTAATTTATTTGTTTATTTATTTATTTATGTTCCTTTCTTCTAATTATAAAATGACAATGTCTTTTAATATTGTAAGTATTTATTTATTATTATTTAAATATATTTACAATAAGTAATTACATAAGATTCACACCTTTAATTTTTATCTTAATAATATTCATAACTCTTCATTATGTTCATGTTCATAACCTCCAAACTTTTATTTGTAAGTTTATCATATTTTTTAGTATTCTATTACTTTGCTTATATAAATTTATATTTAATTTCATGAAGATTCTCATTCATCTTATGTTCTCTTCCAATATTTAGTTTTTCTTTTTCTTTTCTTCTTTCTTCATTTAGGTAAATTACATATTTTAGATATGTATCTCAATTTTTTTCATTGTTACTTTATAATTAATTTCTTCATTCCTTCTTTACCATATCAATTGTTTCTGTTCTTTTTTGTTTTTATTTTCTATTTCATTAATTTTAGTTAGATATGTTATGCTATTGATTTTTGTGTTTTAGATATGTATCTAAGTCTTTTTTCTTTAATTAGAAATGCTTAAAATTACAATATTAATTATTACTACTTTCTTTTGTCTTTATTTCCTATTCCATTAATTTTAATTGGGTATGTTATGTTATTGATTTTCGTTTAAGGCTTCCTATTCCAGCTTATGTTCTCTTCCAAGTTTTAGTTTCTTTTATTTTTCGCCTTTCTTCGTTTAGGTAAATTGCATCTTTTAAATATGTATCTCAAATCTTTTTCATTGTTACTTTATAGTTTCTTTCTTTACCACATCAATTGTTCCTGTTCTTTGTTGTTTTTATTTTCCGTTTCATTAATTTTAGTTAAATATGTTATGCTATTGATTTTTGTATTTTAGATATGTATCTAAGGCTTTCTTTCTTTTAATTAGAAATGCTTAAAATTATAATATTAATTATTACTACTTTCTTTTGTCTTTATTTCCTATTTCATTAATTTTAATTGGATATGTGATGTTATTGATTTTCGTTTAAGCTTCTCCTAATTGAATGATTTAAAACTCAAATAGTAAAGTACTTGGATTGTCATTTTTGGGGAATTTTTTTTGTGATAATTACAATGTTCGGATTAACTTTCACTTGATTGGTATGTGATTAAATTTGAGTTATTTTATTTTTAAAGGTATGACAAGTGTTTTTAGCGATATATAAATATAATAAAATGAGACATATAAGTGATGAGATAGCACATTTCTTAGGCTATGATCATGACTCGTATTTGTCTTTTTTCATTTTTCTTCTTCTTTATTTCTCTACAAAATTATTTAATCACTTTTTTCCTCACTAAAATTAGTTGTTGTTCACAAGTCAAGAGATTCAATGCCTTTTCAAATATTGAAAAAGTACTATTGACTTCTTTTATATAATATTTATGAATCCATTTTACCCTTTGCAAATTTCATCCTTTGATTTTTACACTACACAAATATTTAATATATTATGATTGATGATATGATAAATATACATGCAGAAACAACAAAATTGAATATTATCATTTGGTTTGAAAAGTAGGAAGAGAAATCCACGATAATCATCTACAGGTCATGAATTTATAAGAGGAACATAACAATAAATGTATTTTTTAGTAATATCATTTTTTCTTCATATTGTTATTCTTTTTTGTTTCAATAGAGTAGTTTCATAAAAATGTGTCAATTACTAAATTTTTCGAGAGTTATTTATAGAAAATTTGAGTTTTTAAAAAAATTCACTGTAATCTTTATCTATAACAGGAGAATGACTATAAAGTTATTTGTATTACTTCTAATTTTAATTTTTTCCTCCGATATTGCTTTTTATTAAACACGAAACTAAGTGTTAAATAAATTAGAATTTAAACTCTAATTTATTTTAATTTGAAGGTTGTCAAAAATCTTTAAAATTTCATAAATTTAATTTATATTTTTATAGTAGTTCCTGCTATCACAATTAAACTACATTGATAGTGTAAAAATACTTTATATTGTCGTTGTACGTACGTTTTTTTTTTTTTTTGGTTTAATATTGCTTTTTATTAATATTAAAGAAACAAATTGTTTTAACATCACATGACCCGCTCCAACCCGTGTCTCTTAACGCAATACAAAAAACAAAAACCTACAACTAAACACTTAGTGTAAGTAGGGTTTCTAAAAAGAAATCATCTTTCCCCTCTAAGCTGATGCTCCTCTTCCTTTGTAGCTCAATTTTCTTCCTTGCTCTTCCCTCACTTGTCTTCCTTTTTGATGATTCAGCTTCCGATCTTCACGTTCTTGGACTGTATTGAGCTGATTAATCCAAATTATCTCCATATACATGTAATAATTTAGAGTAATCTGTATCTTTCTGTACTTGCTGCTCCTGTACTGTAACATCATCTCCAATTCTGAGCAGATCTGCAGTGAAAGAGTCTAGATTTACCCATAGAGGCTTGACTCCTTTCTGAAGGCTTTGATGGACCCAACTTGAGGTATTATTCTCTTTTTGTTATTTCTTTGTGCTGTTATGACGTAAATGCAACTATTTGTACGTACGTCGAATCTATTTTCATTGTGATTCTCATGTGACATTTCATTTGCCTTGTACTAGTTATATTTGGTAATAGTTATATTTGTTTGAAGGAGCAGATGCAACTAAGGAAATCAAATCCACACCTGAAATCACAAACTGGTTAACTAATGGATTGCAGCATTACCTTCCACCTGAAGTTGAGCCAAACTTAAAGAAACTTGGATTAGCAGGCCACAGCCGTGGAGGAAAAGTTGCATTTGCATTAGCTCTTGGCAGACTTGCTAGTATTTCTATTGACCTGAAATTCTCGGCATTAATCGCAGTGGCAGATCCAAGAATTTTCTTCGGGGGTTTGAAAAATAAAAATATAAATGTGTGAATAAGCCAACAAAATATAATTTCAAGGGACTAATATAAAATACTTAAACTTATATTTTTAAGTTTTTTTTCTTTTAGGCTTATACTTAAACTTATATTTTAACTTGTTTGTTGTGTAGTCTTTTTTTTAATAGCTTAGGCTTCTTTTTTGTTCTATAGGCTAGGCGTCCAGTTCTTCGGGGTTTAAAAAATTAAAATATAAATGTGTGAATAAGCCAACAAAATATAATTTCAAAGGACATAATAGTATATAGTCTATAAATATAAAATACTTAAGCTTATATTTTAACTTGTTTGTTTTGTAGGCTTTATTTAATAGACTAGGCTTCTTTTTTGTTCTAGGCTAGGCGTCCAGCTGTAGATAGCAGCCTGATGGGGATTGAACCCATGACCAAGCCTGAAGTAGCAGGCAAAGAAGTGGAGATTGTACCACTAAGCTATCCAACAACCTTGTGTTAGGTGGTTCAAAATTAATATATATACATAAATATAGATTTTCTACCTTATATATACAACGTAATTTTTTGCCGAGGGGATTCGAGTGAACCCTCTCGCCACTACGTAGGTCCGCCCCTGTTGATTGGTGTTGATCCTGTTGATGGCATGGACAAAGGAAAGCAAACTCCACCCTCAGTTCTCACCTACATTCCACATTCCTTCAATAGTCTTGATATGCCAGTGATGGTATTAGGCTCGGGATTGGGAGAAGTGAAAAAAAATCCTCTATTCCCTGCTTGTGCTTGTCACATCCCTATTTTTCACCGCATCCGACCCCGCTAGGGAGTTGGTTTTAGAGAAAACGGGTTTGTCCAATTGAAGTGACATTTTGAAAAGGAATTATTTTATTTACAGAGTCGCCACTTGGAATGGAGTTTGGGTGTTCCAAGTCACCTTATTGAATCCCTATTCAAAAGGAAATGACTCTTAATTTTTTTTTTTTTTTTGGTTTGCGAACTAGAAATTCGGATAAGGAATTCTGTTGACCGAGGGGAAGGCGTTAGGCATCCCTCGAGTCCCGTGGTTCTAGCACGGTCGCTTTCATGACTTATGTCAGGCTTAAATTATTTTGGATTAATTATGTCAGTAGGCTTTGATTCTCTCATTTTTAATATCTATCGATAACTCTTGTATTAAGCCGGTGAATGTTAATTAAAAAAAAATCTTTGCCAAGGTGCATAACTGCATCCTTGAATTACTTTGATCGTCCCACAAAGATGTGTACGCCTCATTCTTAATCGAGAAAAATGCCTTAAATGTGCCTAAAGCTCATCTAGAGTTAAAGACATTCATTCCCAGAAACAAATTATTGAAATATGAAGACTCGATGTCATATAATGAACTAGTACTTGTGGCAATTAGATGTTATTCGAAAAAATATTTCAACTTAAAGATCAGAATCCTGGAGTATGTGATATATATATATATATTTTTTTTACAACTAACATTAACTAAAAATATTATAAATTTAAACACACAGCCATTACCGAAAGCATCACAACCAATTTTTCATATCTAAACTAGAATGATTAATTAATAAAAAAAAATTGTAGTCTCCTAAGGTTCGTATACATAATCTTAAGATTCCATTTGTTGTACAACTCACTGATTTACAAACCTAATGAAACTTCAAATTTATTTATTTATTTTTTTACTTAAACAAATAAACAAAATTTGAAAACCTAACATTATATGTATGAATATATTTCAAAATGTATTAACAGTGATTGAAATGTTATTATTTTCTCATTTGATTTTCGTCTACGAAATAAAATAAAAAATGGCAACTTTCCAAACATGCACGCATATAGGATGAAGAACATTCACGCAATATGCTAACGAAATGAAATTAGAAGAAAGAAAAATTGGAGAAAAATTAATGACACTTTTAAGAATTATACAGTATCAACTAAGCATCTCGTTAAATTTTTTGGATCATTGATCAATGCTAACATTTTATAAGCCACAATATTCATGTCCATACATACTTACTAAATGGATTAAAATGATCTCAGAGATGTATGTAAATATGTTGGAATGCAGTTCATATCGACATGAAATCATGCAAGTTGTTTCGTTCATGCTTTGATTCACAACTAAATTTATAAAATAAGTAGTACAAGATGAGATCAAATTACGTATGACAAACTAA
>NC_061116.1:160694113-160725668 GCF_002878395.1 Capsicum annuum | reverse complement strand
TGTTTTGTCATATATCCTATCCATAATTGTATTGTTTTTTCTGTATCTATTACACAATCTAGATCTAAAAAATTATAATTTTTATTCACTATTTGTTTTGGTATCCATTTATCATATTCATTATATTTTTTAAACTTATTCTTATAATATATAGACTATTTGTACGTACGTCGAATCCATTTTCATTGTGATTCTCATGTGACATTTCATTTGCCTTGTACTAGTTATATTTGGTAATAGTTATATTTGTTTGAAGGAGCAGATGCAACTGAGGAAATCAAATCCACAGCTGAAATCACAAACTGGTTAACTTATGGATTGCAGCATTACCTTCCACCTGAAGTTGAGCCAAACTTGAAGAAACTTGGATTAGCAGGCCACAGCCGTGGAGGAAAAGTTGCATTTGCATTAGCTCTTGGCAGACTTGCTAGTATTTCTACTGACCTGAAATTCTCGGCATTGATCGCAGTGGCGGATCCAGGAATTTTCTTTGGGGTTTGAAAAATAAAAATATAAATATAATTTCAAGGGACTAATATAAAATACTTAAACTTATATTTTTAAGTTTTTTTTTCTTTTAGGCTTATACTTAAACTTATATTTTAACTTGTTTGTTTTGTAGTCTTTTTTTAATAGCTTAGGCTTCTTTTTTGTTCTATAGGCTAGGCGTCCAGTTCTTCGGGGTTTGAAAAATTAAAATATAAATGTGTGAATAAGCCAACAAAATATAATTTCAAAGAACATAATAGTATATAGTCTATAAATATAAAATACTTCTTTTTTGTTCTATAGGCTAGGCGTCCAGTTCTTCGGGATTTGAAAAATTAAAATATAAATGTGTGAATAAGCCAACAAAATATAATTTCAAAGGACATAATAGTATATAGTCTATAAATATAAAATACTTAAACTTATATTTTTAATTTTTTTTTTTAGGCTTATACTTAAGCTTATATTTTAACTTGTTTGTTTTGTAGTCTTTATTTAATAGACTAGGCTTCTTTTTTGTTCTAGGCTAGGCATCCAGCTGTAGATTTCAGTCTACTTTTTCGTAAAAAAGCAGCCTGATGGGGATCGAACCCATGACCAAGCCTGAAGTAGCACCCCAAGAAGTGGAGATTGTACCACTAAGCTATCCAACAACTTATGTTAGGTGGTTCAAAATTAATATATGTCCATAAATATAGATTTTCTACCTTATATATACAACGTAATTTTTTGCCGAGGGGATTCGAGTGAACCCTCTCGCCATACGTAGGTCCGCCCCTGTTGATCGGTGTTGATCCTATTGATGGCATGGACAAAGGAAAGCCAACTCCACCCTCAGTTCTCACCTACATTCCACATTCCTTCAATAGTCTTGATATGCCAGTGATGGTATTAGGCTCGGGATTGGGAGAAGTGAAAAAAATCCTCTATTCCCTGCTTGTGCTCCAAAAGGGGTAAATCATCGCGATTTCTACAATGAATGTGGCAAGCCAGTTTGTTACTTTTTGGCAAAGGATTATGGACATAATGATATGTTAGATGATGAAACGAAAGGGATCCGAGGCAAGGCCACTTATTGTTTGTGCACGAAAGAGAAATCTAGAGTACCCATGAGGAAATTTGTTGGAGGGGTATTGGTTGCATTTTTGAAAGCTTATTTGGAAGGAAACTCGAGCAACTTGGTAGCTATTAGAGATGGCAATGTCACACTACCTGTAGAGCTCCAAGATATTGATTTTCTTGTCCAAGTGTTGGGATAAGATTTAGAACTTTGGTTGTGGTTACAATTGGTAAAGAGAACGACACAAGCCATACTATCAGTATAAGTTGTCTCGTTACAAACTTTCCTTTATGGAGTGACAGAATCTATAGAAACACAACACACATGATGCAATCAAATACAATGTAGCCAAGTCTCGCCAAGAATTACAACTAGACTAATTGTTTTTTGATAGTTACGTACCAAACATGAGAGTGGAATTTGTCATCCTTTACTATTTTGGGAAGAGTTTTCTGCATAAATCTTGTAAGTAATCTTAGTGAACCATCTCCCATTGTTCCAGGACGATAGAAGCAAGTGCAAGTCTATATGCTGTGGACCTTAAATTTCTAACCACGACAGAAATTTCCTTCTTTCTTTTCCTAACACCGACAGACAGCCTTCCATGGTTCCTCAGGTGACAAGACAGAAAGCCTCGTAAAGGTCACTGCAACAGGCTTCTTACTGCAGGATAAATTCAGACGAACTGAGAGCCAAAATGAAAGAACGAGCCATAACTGAAGCAAAGACAAAATTTTCTACTAATTTCATAAATTTATAAGAATGACTATGCTGCAATTTATATCCAGAAGAACTACTATTTAATACTGGCCTTCCTCGAAACAATCGTGTCCAATCGGTAACCTATAAGATTCTTTGGCAGCAGGATCTTCAGGTACTTTGCAGAAGTGTACTGTTAAAATAAAATTAAGGAAACATAAGAACATATATATGTGGAATTTAATTTTTATGCTACTGATATAACTCTACTCAATAGTTGGGCCCGGAGGAACATAAATATCAGCTTGGGCTTGGACGGGTTAAACAGCGCAACAAAAGACTAGCAGATTGTGAATGTGGGCCTGATTGAAATAACACATGACTTGAGCTATAAAAGGAAGCAACAAGAAGATATAAGGGCATGGAAGAACTTTAATTTTTTTGGGAAAATTTCATAAGTAACAAACTTAAGCCTATAATTAGGAATTCCATAGCAATTATTTTATAATTATCTGAAATATCAATCTATGTTATAAATATATTTTCATATATAATGAATGACTATTTACCATATACAGTGAATGTCTACTTTATCATATATAGTGAATGTATATTTATGAAAAATTAGAAACCCAAGGTTAGTTGTCCTCTATAAATATAGAGGCTTTCCTTCATCGTAATTAACCCATAATAATCGCTCTTTCTTCTCTCTTTATTCTTTCTTTTTTGCTTTATATTTCATAACAACTTGTATTTTGTATTTTTGACACTTTTTGCTACTAAAATATATATACAATAAGATTTACTGTTCTACTTTTACTTAGTTCAATTGAGTTAACTAAAAAATAATTATCCATGTATTTAAAACAGTAAATTCTTTTTATATATATTACTTTATTTAAAACAGTAGATTTATTTTCTATAAATTACTCTTATTTAATTTTTTTTTTCCAAATCAAACTCTTTCTTTTCTATTTTAATTTTTTTTACTTTTCACTTTTTTCCTTTCTTCCGTGTCTTTCTTTTTTCCGTCCCTTTTTCATTTTTTTTCTATGTTATCTTTTTCTTTTTCATTTTCTTATTCATATTTTTTTCTTTCTTATTTTCATTTTCTTCTTCTTTTTTTCTATTTTTTAATTTTTTTATTTCTTTCTTTTCTCTTTTATTTTTACTTTTCTGTTTCTGTTTCTTCTTTTTTTTGGATTTTTCTTTTTTTTATTTTTTTATTTTTGCTCTTCTATCTCTAACTTTTATTTTCTTTCTACTTTTTTTTTAAAAAAAATTATTTTTTTGAATTTGGTTCTTTTTCATTTTCTTTTGGATTCTATTTTATAATTTTTTGTATTTTTAAAAGATATGGCTACGTCGAACACAAGTTATGGATGATAATGAAAACACCACAATCATTTATTGTATTTATATTCACACTATTATTTATATTTTATATTCATTGACACAATTGTATTCATATTTTATAGTTCGCACCTGTATTTGTATATATTTTATAGTTTGCAATTCTATTTGTATTTCATAGTTCACACTTGTATTTGTATTTTATAGTTCGCACTATCATTATATTTTATATAATTTGCACTTGTATTTGAAATGATTGTTTTATATTTGTATTTTATTACTGATTGCATATTGTATTTTTATTTTATTATTTTGTTTTATTTATATTTTTATTTTATTTTCATAGATACACTTGTATTTTAAAAAAAACTATTTTATATTTGTATTAAAAATCAAGAAGGGATATGTTTCGACCTTACCTCTTCGACGCTCACTGATTTCTTTAATTATTCTATCATTAAAGAAAACTTCCACAATCATATAATAAAAAAATCACAAAAATAAAATAAAAATGCAAGAACAAAGATGAACAAAACAAATATAAAATATATAAAATTTGGGGAAGAGATAACATACAATAACGGTAAAATTAATAGTTAACTTATTTTGTGGCGCATAATTTTTATCTATTAAAGTGAAAAACGTGAGAAAAAGAAAAGAAATTGGAATGAAAGTATGACGAATAGGTGCTATTTGAAAAAAATAATAAAAAGGTACGGTAAAATAAGAAAGAGAATAAGTGTAAAGAGTGAAAATAGAAGAAGTTACTCTTAATAGCTATAAACAAGCATGTATTGAGTGGTCCCTCAAACAAATACTATTTTTGTTATAAAATATAATTTTATGAAAGTGTTGTTATTTATCATAATTATGGTCTTAAGTTTGTCAATTTTTATAATTTTTTCTATTTTATTTTCTTAGCTAAAGTTTTAAAATTTTGGAAAGAATTCTTATTCCAATGGTTCTCCTTATCAATACAATTCACCTTCTGTACAGTTGCTGATATCGAAAAGTTTTGAGAGTACAGTTACTAATATTGAAAAGTTTTGAGAATAAAATGAGTAACATGTTACACATGTGAAGTTTGAGCACAGTGATAGATCATGTTTTAGCTAACATCCACAACAAATATATTTCTTTTGATTAACCAATTTAATTCTGGTTCACCAAAGCAAAGAAAAGGAAATTAAAAAAAATGTATCTACTTCAAGTTGATAAAATAGAACCAAAATCAAGAAACATGGAATCAACATTAGGCTTTTTGGCTTAAGCCATTTTGTTTGACCAGTAATTTATCCTTTTATTCCTTAAGATTTCCCTCGCTAAAAAAGCCCTAAAATAATATTCTTTTTTTCTCCATCACTTCAATTTTTCGAATCTTACTATTTGTGCAATTTGAATGACACAGTAACACATTTTGCTCCTTTACCTTTTTTATGTTCTGCTTTAAATCTCCAAATAGTAGATGGTCTCATCAGTGCCTTTCTTTTTATCCATTTTGAATGAATAGTTGCATAAAAATATGATCTTGATGGATACTTTTACGCCTGTGTAGTCTGAATTCTTGTTTTGCTGGTTTACTTGGTTTCCTGCTGTTGCTTGTTTGCATGGATATTTAATTTGTACAATGAGATGGGAGGAATGAGAGTTTGAGCTATGAAAATTTCATTCACCTTGTAAAAATTTGATTGGCAGAACTCCGCCCCATACAACTAAGTCGGTCTAACCATCATTCTGAGTGGCCTTTGTGGCGGATAAGATGAGCAAAACGAGACTAGGATGATTTGGGAAATGTAAAGAAGAGAAGTGTAGGTGCCCCAGTGAGGAGGTGTGAGTGGTTGGGTAGAGTGAGTTTGTGGAGAAGTAGAGGTAGGTCGGGAAAATATTAGGAGAAGTGATTAGACAAGACATAACACAATATCAAATTGCTGGGGACATGACCGTAGATAGGAGGGAAGGTTATCAGGTAGTGGAATGTATCTGTCATAGTACTAGCCTTATTCTTGAAGTATCATTTTTGATTTCTATCTTTATCTATATTTATTGTATTTTAATTATCTCACTATTTTGTTGTTGTTACTGTTCCCTTAATTAGTGTCTATGTTTACTATGTTTTCATACCTACTTTAATCTGCTTTATTCAAGCTGAGGGTCTTCTGAAAATATCCTCATTCCTCTCCACCTCCACGAGGTAGAAGTAAGGTCTGTGTACACAAGGTCTGTGTACACTCCTCCCTACTTGTGGGATTTCATCGGGCTTGTTTTTGTACAACTTTTACTGCTAATTAACTCATCTAAAACTAAAGCCGAATCTTGCCTAGAACATCTTCCCCATTTCATTGTTCGTTGGGCACGAAAGGAGAACACTTGGGTATCCTCTCTGTATACGAAAATAATGAGCGTGGCTTATGTGATCCTTTATATTGGAATTATTGCTAGATTTATTTATTTTATGTGGACTTAACATTAAAGTAAAATAGGCTGAATGCTATTAGTTTCTGGACATGATGTTTTTGTTGAGATTAGCTTTAGAACACAAGATATTAATTGTAATTGCTGAGCTAGCAAATCAGTTAGTTAGAGTTTGTTAGTAGTTAGTCTATATGGAGTAGTGAGCTGTCGATTAGCTATCTAGGTAGTTACATATATTTTCTCTCCTCCTCATATATAAGCTACTGCTATGAGTAATTGAGTTTTGGGTTTTCATTTCCCAATTGGTGATTGACATATGTTCTCTCTCTACTTTTTTAGTTCTTTTCTTCTTAGCTCCATACGATCTGAACTTTGATATGGTATAAACATCAGGTTGATCGATGGGACATCATCATTCTGCATCTCCATTAGCTTCAAATTTCATTCATTTTTGAATTAATTTCTCACTTTTTTGAGGTATGAATCGAGTGTTGAATAACATATTTTGGTTGAATATTTCTTCAATTTTTGATCAATTTTTCTCTCATAATACTCATACAATAATGGCGACGACTGATGAGGCTAGAAATACTACTGTTGCTTCCACAAGCACCACAACTGATCATGGAAATCCTTTTTTCGTTTATCCCTCTGACAGTCAGTGTGCCATTCTAGCTCTCGTACCCGTTGACGGTGTAGGTTATCATTCATTGCAGCGAAGTATGTTATGATCTCTTTCCATTAGAAACAGATTAGTTTTATTAATGGAGAGTGCAAGAGACTAGATTCACAAAATTTTATGGAATTGCACGATTGGGAGAGATGTAATGATATGCGTACAATGTGGATTCTAAATTCTCTTGTGAAGGACATTGCGGACAGTGTCAAATACGTGTACAGTTGCTAAGAGCTTTAGAATGAACTGAAAGATAGGTATGGCCAGACAAATGGAGAAAAATTATACTAGGTACAGTGGGAAATTAGTAATTTGAATCAAGACATACTGGACATCACTAGTTATTACACGCGAATAAAGAAGCTTTGGAAAGAAATTAGCACAATTACGATTAAGCATCAATATGTCTTCCACTGCACTTCTGGAGGTAAGGAACACAAGTATAAGGCCGAACAAGATCGAAGTTTAATTCAATTTCTTATGGGGCTAAATGAAGTTTACATCATAGTCCGAGGAAATATCCTTATGATGACACCTCTACCCGCTATGGGGCAAGCATTTGCACTACTGGTGCAAGAGGAAAAACAGAGGAAACTTTGACCTACTAATCATACTTTTGGTAAATCATCTTCTATACATATGAGTGTTGGCGGTGGAATGTCAATTAGAAGAAATTTTCAAACAAATTATGTTGGTGGTGGAAGTTCAGTTAGAAGGCATTTTTGAACAAACTATGTTGTTAACAATTATAATGAGGGTGAAAGAAATAGACCATTTTGTGATCATTGCGAGAAATTGGGCCACACTAAAGAGAAATGCTAAAAACTACATGGATACCCTCAATAGCATAATCAAGTGCTAAACTCTTCCAACTCAAAAGCTCATGGTTACAACCACACCACTAAGTATCTAAACTACAAATAACACTACAATAATTAGAAAGGATCATGCCAAAGTCAAAGATATAAGTTTGCTAAAGGTAAAAGAATGTCTGCCAATGCACTTGGGGTAGATTCTGACCTATTGTCTATAAAGAGTGGAGGTGGAGGAAATTACAATGAAAATCCACAGATAACTCTCACAAAGTAACAATATGGACAGATAGTAAACCTAATTCAATAGTTTGGATCCAACAGTTCAGGAAACACTTTTACTACCACTGTACATGAATATGAAGTTGCTAATTTTGCAGGTATTATAGCTTGTACTTCTTCAATAGATATTGGTAAATTATCCTGTGGATGTTTTTACTCAAGTAATTACTTGTGGATCATAGATTCAGCGGCCTCCCACTACATGACCTTCAATAAAAACCTTTTTTCAAACCCCTTACCTATTTGATTACCAAATGGATATCATGTGAGAGTTACAAAAATAGGCAATGTTGGTGATCACGCCCAAGATCATTTTACATAATGTATTTCTCATACCATTCTTTAAATTCAATCACCTCTCTATCAGTTCTATATTAGAACAACTTAAATGTATTGCCTCTTTCTCCGATTTATCTTGCATTCTACAAGGCTTTTCTGAGAAGAGCCCTCTGGAGATTGGTAGATTGCTGATGGACTCTATTACCACTGTTCAAATTGTTTGAAGAAAGGAAGTCCTACATCAGGAAACCAACAATAACTTCCCTCTCATTATTCTTCATTGTCTAGTCATATAAATAAATTGCATTGACTTGTTCATCTCACTCTCATTATTCTTCATCCATTGTACAAAATGTAATTCATGCACACAAAAATCATTCCACTCATTTTAATTCTTCCCATTCCCTGCACCCCATTATAAAGAATGTTGTTCCTTCTGATAATAATAACACAACACCATCTTTTTCTAGCATGCATACTCATGTTTCTAATAAAAATAGTATTGTTCTCTCATGGTATTACAACTAGGAAATGTACCTTTTATAAAAATAAAGGGTATATTATCTATACCTATACAATTCTCACCCAAACAACCTTTTATCTGCACCATATGCCCTATGGCTAGACTAGGCTTCCCTTTCCTGAAAAGACAACCAATACCAAATTTATTTTTGAACTAATTCATGTAGATTTATGGGGCCTTTATTATGTTACAACCCATGAAAATTACAAATACTTCATCATTATAGTAGATGGCTTTAGTAGGTCCACTTGGACTTATCTACTAAGTTGCAAAGTAATGCTCTACACATACTAAAACTTCTATAAAGATGGTTGAATGCCAATTCAATATCAATATGAAGATTATCAGAACTAATAATGGATTAGAGTTTAGAAATAAATAATGTGAAGACTATCAGAACAGATAATGGATTAGAGTTTAGAAATAAATAAACATCTATGTTTCTCCAATCCAAGGGCATTGTACACAAGAAAACTCACCCTTACACTCTCCAACAAAATGGGATGGTATAAAGAAAACACAAATACCTATTAGAAAAAACTAGATCCTTGATATTTCAATCCAAAATACCCTTAAAATATTAGGGAGAATGTGTTTTAACAATAACCTACTTCATCAACAGACTACCATTCTCCTTCATTAATGAGACATGTCTTTTTGAGATCATCCACAAATGTATACCATCATATTCATACCTAAGGAATTTTGGATATCTATGTTATCCTACACTAACTAAACCACATAAAGACAAATTTGAGCCCAAAACTATACTTCATCTTTTTTATAGGTTATCCCTTTAGTGTGAAAGATTAAAAGGTTTTAAATTTGGCCACTAAGAAAATACTATTTTCTAGAGATGTGATATTTCATGAATTTGTATTTTCTTCTTCTCATTAATATGATAAGAATATCATTTTTCCTCCTATGTTTATTCCTCAAAATCATGTCATAATAGAGAGTGACTGGTCAAATATTATGCAGAATAATCATGGTAGTGATAATGTGATACCTCTGCCAGTTTAACCTAAGATTTCTCTTCTCACTCCCAAACATCTGCATCCATGCCTTTTACTACCTCTTCCTCTATAGAACCTAGAAGATCTCTCATAATGCACAAAGTTCCTTCATATCTTAATGATTTTGTACATCCACTTATATATCCATAATCACACTCCTCATTCTCTCACCTAAATCCTCTAAAGTCCATACTTCCAAAATTAATCAACTTGTGCATCACATTTATCTTGATTCTGATCCAATATTTTATGAAGAAGCAACCTCATGTCCAGCTTCGCAAGTAGCAATGACACAAGAGTTTAAGGCACATCATGCTAACCAAACTTGGGACCTTGTCCCTTTAACACCTGATAAGAGTGCTATAGGGTATAGATAGATATACAAAATTAAGTATGGAACTGATGGGAGCATAAAAAGATTCAAAGCTAGATTGGTGGTGAAGGGTTGTACTTAACATGTTGGGATATACTATAGTGAAACCTTCTTACCAATTGTCAAGATGACAACTATAAGAGCCTTAATTGCTACAACTTTAAAAGAAAATAGGATATATTTTATTCGGATTTAAATAATGTATTTCTCTATGGAGACCTCCATGAAGAAGTGTATGTGGAACTGCCTAAAGGGATTCATACAAGAAAACTTGGTCTTGTTTGCAAATTAAACATATCCTTATATGGTTTAAATCATGCTAACAGACTGTGGTATGCAAAGTTAACTAAGGCTTTGAACTCAAGAGAGTTCACTCACTTCTCACATGACTATTCGATATTTCAGAAGAAATCAGATTCTTCCTCTGTATTTGTAACTGTGTATGTGGATGATGTTTTAATCATTAGGACTAATGCTCATGAAAATCAATATTGGAAAAGTTCTTAAATGATACTTTCAAGATTAAATACTTGGGAAAACTATATTATTTCTTGGGGTTAGAAGTCAAACACACAATGGATGGTGTCCTTATTTCTTAAAAAAAATTCCTATTGGACCTACTGAAGGAGTTTAACTGTAATCAATACATTCATTTATCATCACATCTAGATCTTAATGTCAAACTCAAGGTAAAAAATGATGTTCCTTTGTCTGATCTAGGCCACTATAGAAAGTTAGTAAGGAAACTTAATTTTCTAACAAATACAAGGTTGGACATAGCATATGGAGTACAACATCTTCGTCAGTTCATGCAAGACCCTTGTAACACCCCAATTTTTTTTCCTTATAAAAATTTAGAGTTCTTAAACTCACTGCCCAGACTACGACTCTCCCTACAAGTCATAGGGTGTCTTGACTGGTCATAGGACCCAAATCATAGGGTGTCCAGTGAGTTTTTTCGAAGTTACTGCCTTGATTATGACTTGAGTTCATGAGTCATAAAGACTCATTACGAGATGTATAGTCCCCTTCTGTAGCCAAACTAGCATGGTGCCTAACGTGTTCTGCTTTGAGTACGGCTAGACTCAATGAGTCGTAATGACTCTATATGAGTCTTAAGGTACCAATCGTAGGGTGACTAGTGTATTCCTAAAATTTTCTGGCTTGATTACGACTCGGGCCCTATGATTCATAGTGAGTCCCTACGAGTCATATAGTGACCCGTAGTTACTGGTAATAATTCTTTAAATTTTAAATTAAAGGTTGGACATTCCCTTTTCCCCTAAACATAATCCATGATTTTAAAACATTGTTGGGACCCTATTCCAATACATAACACACCAAAATAACTTCTCTCTTCTTATAAATTCTCTCAAGCAAGAGCATTAGGATTTTCTTAATGGTGATTGCCAAGAGCTTCAAAGGGCAATTTCCATCCAAAATTGTGACCCTTTCAGGCATGTACCTCTTTTCTCAAAACTTATTTTGTTAAAAACATGTTCTTGAATGGGTACTCATGTGGTTTGAATTTTGTTTTTGGATATGGGTTGAGGGTTTTGAATGATTGTTGCTCATGTGATGTTGTATGTTTACATATGCATTGTTTATGGTTTAAATGGTGGATTTGAAACCATTAGATGCATGGGTGTGTGAATTGAATGAGGAAGATGGTTTTTCCCAAATTGATAAGTTAATGATTTGAAGCTTTCAACAATCTCAACCCAAGTTTGTGGAATTGGCTTTGAACATGAGAATCTGCATATTATAAAGTAATTTAAAACCTTATCCTATATAAAAGAGTAATGGAACCTAAATTATCTTTTAAAAAGGGTTTGATGGCCATGAGTTCATAAATTTGGAGTCCTATTGGCCGAGGGGTTAGAGTCCCACTTGGCTAGATGATTAGGTTCCTACTTAGGACTTGCTTTCCCATTGACTAGTTGAGTTAGAGTACCACTTGGCTACATGGTTTGGTTCCTATGTGGAACTTTGGAGTCTCATCATATAATTAGGTTAGAGTCCCATTGGCATATTGATGGATTTAGCAAAGTAACATGTGTTTCCATTGGCTACAGTCAGTATGATGATACCACTCGATAATGCCTTAATGTATAACTCCTTACTTGATAATTGGAAATGTGTGAAAAGTATTTTAATTGGGTTTTAATGGGGGTTATTTAGCTATGTCATGAAAGTGGAGGTCCCGAGGGGCCAATATAGAAAACCGTGATTGCCGACGTGGTGGTTTAAATGAAATGATTGGGTGGTTTGAGTCCCCCATGTTATATGACTGGGTGCTTAATTCACTCTTGACAAAGTTCGAAAGGTTTGAGTCCCTTATAGTGCATATGTATATGTGATTATTCTCTGGTTCGTACAGCCACACATACTTAGGCCCTTTCAACTAAGGAAGAGTTGGACCTATATATCCCGTGGGTACCTTATTATGATAATTATGCTACACAGTCCAAATCAATGAGTTTTAAAGTACTTGATAAACCTTGTACCTTATCCCATCATTTGATATATGTATATATATATATATATATGTATGTGTATATGCATGTGATCATGCACATCAGTTTTGATGAATTTTGAACTGTTGATAATGGTATTATTTTACCCTTTACCCCTGAGTTATATGCTAGTGCTCAACCCACTAACTGTCTCTAAATGCTTTATCACCATGTGATACAGGGTCTAAAGGCAATCCTACTTTTTTTGCACAGTTTTAGATGGATCGACTCAGTTCATCAATCGTTTGCGGTGAAGTGGTGATCTTTTATTTTTTGGAAGAATTAATCATTCCATCAGTTTTCTTCCATGAATTAGAATTAAAGAGTTTACATTAACATTGTCATTTCTTTGTCAGAGTCAGGGGCATATCCCGATGTAAGTTGCTTTTATGGTATAGAGGCTTTGTGGATTACCATGGATGGGTTTTGGTTGTTGACATTCATAGACTTTTGAGTTACTATTTTCTCTATGTTTTATATGTTCAGACTCATTGGCTGTCATGTGTTCATGTGTGATTTGTAAAGTCAGACAAAAAGGGCGATTCTCGGTCCTCAATGGACTTGGGATGCTCGTCATGGCCAGGCCTTGGTTTGGGTCGTGACAAGTTGGTATCAGAGCCTAAGTTTGGTTTCATTGTGTGTACATAAATCCGTATCAAGTAGAGTCTCTTTTATGAGTGTGTAGTACGCCACACATATAACTAGGAATGTTTTCCCCTTTCTTGTGATCTAATTTTGGGATATAGAGTCTAACGTATTAAATCTCCCCTGATACCTATTAGTTCATATTTCAGATCATGCCTCCTCGAAGATCTAATGCATGTGGAAACTCTTCTGTCCCATTAGAGGACAATATCGATGGAGATTATTCTACTTATGGAGTACAGACCCGGTTTAGGTCCCCTACTTCTGATTTTCTTTGTGGAGTTCCACAGATCCCTGCTAGTCCTCCTCGGGCCCCTCGGGCTGATGAAGATTATGCCCTACCACCCCAAGGAGATATTTTTAATGTTGAGTTTTATCGATCTACTCATATATTGACTTAGTTGGTGATCTCTTAGTCTCACCAGTCTAAGCATGAGGGTGTTGGTTCTCTTTTTACTGAGGCCACTAGAGTCAGTTAGTTTGTGAGGCTTAAACCTTTGAATTTTATTGGTTCTAAGGTTGAGGAGGATCCTCAAGGGTTCATTAACGAGATGGAAAATATTTTTTGAGTAACGCATATTTCTGACTCTGAAGGTGTGGAGTTTGTTGCATATCAATTAAAGGATGTGGCATATCAGTGATATGAGGAGTGGGATCAGTTGAGAGGTGATGAAGCTAAAGTAGGCTTCTAAAATAATTTTTTTGGTGCCTTTCTTGATCGTTTCTTTCCTCAAGAATTGAGGAAAGCAAAGGCTGAGGAGTTTATGAATTTGAGGAAATGCAGGATGACTGTTAAAGAGTATGCCTTGAAGTTTCATCCACTGTCCCGTTATGCTCCTAAGTTAGTATCTTCCATGAGAGTGAGGATGAGAAAGTTTGCTTTTGGGTTATCTAGTGACTTGGTTTTTGAATGCAAGGCTTCCTTGTTGAACAAGGACATGGATATTTCTAGGTTGGTGGTGTACATACAACAAGTGAAGGATGAGAAAAAAAGCAATAAAAATTTAGGAAGAGGTATAGTAAGAAGTTTCGGTATTCAGAATAGGGTAGAGGTACAAAAATAGTGGTGGTAATGGCAGGCTGTGGTCTAAGAAGAAGACCTGGGGAAATTTTGGTTCTTATTATATGGCTAGTGCTTTGTATCCTAAGCCATCTGGTGATTGCCATTTCCAGAACAGTGATGGTCCAAGGGCATAGGGTACCTAATCTCAGGATAGTGGAGCTCAGTCAGCCCCATCTTACCCCCTTACTATTTTTGTGGGCAGGTGCATTATGGATTTTGTGAGGATGGGAAAAATAAGTACTTTAAGTGTGGTCAATTGGGACATATACAGCGGGATTATCCCTCGGTGTCACGACCCAGGGCTACCCCTTAGTCGCAATATTGGTGCTTATGGTCTCAAGGGACCATAAGCTAACCCATGAGCTGGTACCTGTTGTGAGCACTAAATAAAATATGAACATAACACATGTGTAGAAGATAAACTGAGAAGGTAATGTATATTTGAATACTGAAATACAAAACACTAAATATTTGAAACAACTGATAAGAACTAAAAGAAACTAACTGACTGTCTAACTGTTTTTTCTAAATGTCTGAAAGCCTCTAAATAGACTGAGGAGTTGATGGGATAGACCACCAACTAATTCCGACTGACTAAATAAAATAAAATACTAAAATAACTGAATAATCATAACATGTCCTCGATGGATAAGGACTCACCACTACGGCTGCTAGATTACACTAAGCTGTCTAACTGCGGTTTGGAAACTATGCATCCGAACCTATGATATAAGACATCATAGTGCAAAGAAGAGTATGTAGTCAATACTTTGAATGTACTGGTATATGAGATGAGCTTAGGCTGATATACATGGGGTACTATATATATGAAATAAGGACTAACTGAATAGCATAAGATAACTGAACATGAATACATAAAAATTGTGACATCTGAGAATACAAAACCAAGAACAAATCTGTTATTTGAAATAAGTCTGAAATCTGAAAGACTTTAAACTATATAACTGAATAACTAAAAGTCTGTACAATTGGTCAAGCAAACTTGAACTAAGAATACACTGAAATACTATACTGAGACTGTGGGAGGTATTATCTAACCGACATGCCCTAATCTGAGCTAATTGGTCTCTAACCTGTAACTCTAGTTGGAAGGGTGTCAGTACCATGCCACAGGTACTAACACTGGCTGTGTGAATCCACTAAACTGGTGTACCAAAGGACTAAGGAGTCACCCTCAACTGGCAGGTGCTCTAATGAGATATGCGTCAACCCTCAACTGAAAGGTAGACACCTTGTCAACCCTCATCTGACAGGTAGACATCTCTAACCTACGCTGGCTATATAGTTCTGTAACTCAGGGATTTCTATTAGGGGTCACACCCTCTACTGTCAGGTGAGCCCTTATCCCCGAGTTAGCTTGGTGCTAAATCCTACTCCAAACTGAACTGACACTGATACTGAAATGGACTGAACTCGATTGAATAATATTACATAACTGATAGTACTCATCATGATCATAAATATGTAAGTATACTAATAAGAGTCATGGATTAACTACCTGAGTACTTGAAAAGCTGAATTCATGTAAAACACATAGATATCGTGTGTTCATAACCCATCAGCTGAATGAACAATAATAAATGATATCAAACTTTAACTACAGTAATACATGATTATGGTTCAAAGACCCAAACATGGAATCTCATCAAAACATGTGAAAACAATAAACTTATACATGATAATATCTTGAACATGAGGGAAACAATAGGATTTCATGGCAAGAATCATAACTTGGGAGTTTCAATTCTCAACATGATATGATTCATTTTACTTGAAAATACTTGTAATCATAACGTGTAATTGCGTTAACAAGAGATTTATGGAATTAGTTCAACTTGAGCATTTAAAACTCATAATTTAAAACACCAAAAGGGTTCTTGGACTCCATGGGTGAAAGGAACCCATGGATGAACATCACATATACCTCAATGGATAAATTTGTGAAGATTTTTGGGAATTTCTTGAGGTTTGAAGCTTGAATTCCTTGATTTCTTGTGAAAGAGTTAGGGTTTGCTCTTGAGGAAGGGGATACTTCTTTTGAGAGAATTTGTGATAAAAAGAGCAATTAATGCTCTTTGGGAACCTAAATTTCGTGTTATAGATGAGTTGGGTGAAGGGGAAATAACCCAAATACCTTTAAATAATGAGGAACAAATGCTGGACAAAAAGGAAAGGGGGTGACGTGGGCTCTAGAGCACTGTACTGGAGTAGGCGGCACAGGCTCTGGAGCAGGCGGTACGGACTCTGGAGCAACGCGCTGGGGGGAGGGGGCGGCGCGGCTAATCCTGGTGCTACTGTTGTTTTGGATTCCCAAAGACACCCCTATGCTCGTTTGAAAATTCCAAAACTCACCCGAGATGTACTTTTAACTACCCCAATCATGAATCTACTCAAAAATCTATGTATCGAGATCGAAAAGGCCAAAAATAAAATCATCGAAGTTTAGGGGTTTTGGAAATGACTAAGTCCCAACACTTAGTGAAATTTTCAAGTCTTGGACCCCTTAAAAATACAACTGAGAGCTAAAATGAGCTAAGTTTTTATGGGGTATTACAATATCTCCCCCTTGGAAACATTCATCATCGAATGAGACTGGTTAGCTAAGAACACTGGGAAACTGAGATCATAAACTAAATATGCATGACTTAAAACATGATTGTATAACTGAGTCTGAAACATATTACATGAACTGAACTGAATGTATGCAATGACATAAGATGGATTACATAACTGAGGCTGAGAATGAAAAAGAGTCAATTTGAGTAAAATAATTACCTTAAGTTGAATCTGAGTTCGCGGAGAAAAGATGAGGGTTCTTGGTTTGCATATCTGCTTCTACTTCCCAAGTGGCTCCCTCAACGGACTGATTCTTCCAAAGAACCTTGACTAAGGGAACTTCTTTGTTCTTTAGCCTATGAATCTGACGATCAAGGATCTCAACTGCTATTTCTTTGTAAGAAGGGCTATTCTGAACATCCATACTTTCTAATGGAACAACTACAGCTAAATAACCAATACACTTCTTCAACTGGGAAACATGAAACACTGATGCTAAATCTACAGGAAACTCCAGCTCATAAACCACTTTTCTAAAATGACTCAAGATTCTAAACGGGCCAACATAACGGGGACTAAGTTTCCCCTTCCTGCCAAATCTCTTCACTCTTTTCATGGGCAAGATTTACAAATTGACTTAGTCACCAACCTCAAACTCAAGATCACTTCTTCTCACATCTACGTAAGATTTCTGTCGGCTTTGGGTTATTTTCATCCTCTCCCAAATCAACCAAACTTTCTCCATCGCATCAAGCGCTGCATCTGGCCCTATCAAAGCAGCTTCACCTACTTTAAACTAACAAATAGGAGATCTATATTTTCTCCCATAAAGATCCTCAAACAGAGCCATTTGAATATTGAAGTGACAATTATTGTTATAGGCAAATTCAATCAAAGGTAAGTGATTATCCCAACTACCTTTAAAGTCAATGACACAAGCCCTCAATATGTCCTCTAAGGTCTGAATGGTCCTCTTTGCCTGACCATCTATTTGAGGGCGAAAAGCAGTACTGAGATGAGCTTGGTTACCCAGACCTTTCTGAAAAGCCTTCCAAAAGTGAGAGGTAAACTAAGTACCTCTATCTGAAATAATAGACAGTGGAACTCCATGAAACTTAACCAACTCCCTAAGGTAAAGCCTGGCATAATCCTCAGCTGAGTACGAGTATGAACTGGCAAGAAATGAGCTGATTTGGTCATTCTGTCTACAATAACCCATATCGAATCATGCTGATGACGCGTACAAGGAAACCCCATCATAAAATCCATGTTCACCACTTCCTACTTCCAAGTGGGAATGCTGAACTGCTGCAAGGAACCACTAGGCCTTTAGTGTTCAACCTTGACCTGCTGACAATTAAAACACTTAGCTACCAACTCTGCAATATCTTTCTTAATACCACTCTACTAATTGACTTCCCATAAATTGTGATACATCTTAGTGGCTCTTGGATAGATAGAGTATTGCGCACTATGCCCTTCTGCAAGTATTCACTATCTCAAGTCATCAACACATGAAACACATAATCTACCTTGATAACAAAGTACACCATCTCCCACTTGGGAGAAAACCTATACCTTTTGATCTCTAACCGCCTTCTTCAACTTAACCAAACTAGGATCTCTGTCTTGCTTTTCTTTCACTTTGGCAACCAACGAAAATTCTGAACTATTCTGAACCCATACACTACCTTCAGCTGAATCAACCAACCGACCACCAAATCTAGAAAGCTGGTGAACCTTATTGACTAACTTTCTCTTATCCTCTTCAACATGGGCAACACTACCCATAGACAATCTACTAAGGGCATCTACCACTACATTGGCCTTGCCCGGGTAATACACACACTCATATCATAATCTTTTAACAGCTCAAGCTATCTTCTTTGATGATAATTCAAATATTTCTGTGAGAATACATACTGCAAGGTTTTGTGATCTATGAACACATCTACATGAACCCCATAAAGGTAATGTCTCCATATTTTAAAGGCAAAAACAATAGCTGCCTACTTAAGATCATGGGTATTTTCATGGGACTTAAGTTATATAAAGGCATAGGCTATGACCTTACCTCTCTGCATTAAGACGCAACCAAGACCAACTCTGGAAGCATCAAAATAAACCATAAATCCATATGAACTATCTGGCAAGGTCAAAACTGGGTTTGAAGTGAGTTGAGTCTTCAACTCTTGAAAATTATTCTCGCAAGAATCTGAACACTGGAACTTGACTTTCTTCTGAGTCAGTCAAGACATAGGGGATGAAATAGAAGAAAATGCTTCATCAAACCGTCTATAATAGCCAGCCAAACTTAAGAAACTCCAGATATCTGATGGAGAGATAGGTCTAGGACAGTTTCTTACTGCTTCAATCTTTTGAGGGTCAACTCTAATGCCATTACTGGAAATAATATGGCTAAGAAAAGCTATTGATCTTAGACAAAATTTTGACTTACTGAATTTAGAAAATAACTGATGAGCTCTAAGGGTCTGCAACACAATTCTCAGATGGTCTGTATGATCATTCTCACTGCAAGAATTGACAAGAAA
This sequence comes from Capsicum annuum, assembly GCF_002878395.1. NCBI lineage: Eukaryota > Viridiplantae > Streptophyta > Magnoliopsida > Solanales > Solanaceae > Capsicum > Capsicum annuum. The sequence goes on along the minus strand of NC_061116.1, from coordinate 160,706,341 downwards.
ATTATTAATGAAAACTATGACGAACATGTCTAAGTACTGCTTGAACACTATATTCATCAAGTCCATGAAAGCTTCAGGGGCATTCATTAGTCCAAAGGACATAACTAAGAATTCAAAGTGACTATACCGACTTCTGAAGGCTATCTTTGGAATGTCACATTCTCTGACTCTAAGCTGATGATAGCCGGATCTGATGTCTATCTTAGAGAAATAACTGGCACCCTGAAGTTGGTTGAACAAGTCATCAACTTGGGGAGTGGACAATTTATTCTTGATTTTTACTTTGTTCAATTGATGGTAATCGATGCACATTCTGAGAGAATCGTTTTTCTTACACACAAAAAAAAATAGTGCACCCCATGAGGAAACACTAGGCCTGATGAATCCCTTATCTAAGAGATCTTTCAACTTCTTAAGATCAGCTGGAGCCATTCTATAAGGTGGAATAGAGATAGGCTGGGTATCAGGAAGGAGATCTATTCTGAAGTCAATTTCCCTTTCGAGAGGAACTCTGGGAAGATCTTCAGTGAACACATCTGGAAATTCCCTTACTAGTGAAACTGACACAAGATTGGAACTCTCAAAACTAGAGTCTTTGACTCAAACAAGATGGTACATGCACCCCTTAGATATCATTTTTCTTATCTTAAGATAAGAAATAATTTAACCCCTAAGCACAGAGGTATTACCCTTCCATTCAATGACTGGTTCATTGGGAAACTAAAATTGAACAACTCTATTTTTGCAATCAACTGAGGCATAACATGAGTAGAGCCAATCTATGCCTTGAATGACATCAAAATCAGTCATCTTTAACTTCACAAGATCCACTGAGGTAGCTCTCTGTGAAACTGTAACCAGGCAGTTTTTTTATACCCACATGGCTACAATGGAGCTACCTACTAAAGTAGACACTGAGAAAGGTTCTGCTAAAGATTTGGGTCTGACACCAAAATCGACTGCCATATAAGGAGTTACAATGGAGAGTGAAGCTCCAAGGTCTAATTAAGCATAAACATAGATATAAAAGACCTGTAACATACCCGTAACCACATCAGGAGAACTCTCCTGATCCTATTGAGACTGGAGGTCATACAACCTGTTCTGACCCTGCTCACTGGTTGCACTGGGAGTGGTACCCTACTGAGTCGGGCGACCAGCTGGAACTGGAGGATATTAGACTGACCCTGCTGGTCGACCTTTGGGCAATTCCTAACTCTGTAGCCTGGCTTGCCACATCCAAAACACACATTAGTACCGGCTATACACATACCCTAATGATACCTGCCACACTTCCTACAAAGCAAATTAGTACGGATACTATTCACACCACCCTCATACTTGGAGCCTGGTGCTTTATTCCAACTATCTTGGCTGAACTTAGGCACTGGTGCACTAGCTGAAGATGGGGTTGGGGCTGAGGACTTCTGGCAAAATTGAGAATGGTTACCACCTTCTGACTTGGGCTGAGAAAATTTAAAACTACCTGTTCTGTCCTTTTTATTCTCTCTTTCCTTCTCTGTAAGCTTATCTTCTTCAATCTACTGAGCATGAAATATAAGCCTAGATAGGTCCATCTCTTTAATCAACATAGAAGTCCTACACTCCTTAACCATACTATCAGCTACACCAGACACAAACTTACTCATCGTAGACGTATTGTCAGCCACCACATTAGGAGCACACCTCGCCAATTGATTAAACTTAAGTGAGTACTCTTTCATACTCATATTACTTTACTTTAGGTTAATGAACTCTTGAACCTTAGTTTCCCTAAACTCTAACGAGATAAACCTGTCTAGAAAAGTCATGGCAAACTCCTCCCACTCTACAGGCCCTGCATCAATACCACGGTCCTTCTTCCACAACTTGAACCAGGTGTAAGCAACATTCTAAAATTGATATTCAGCCAACTCCACTCTTACTCGAAATGACAGCCATGATACCAGTCACCTTATAAACCATATCAAGGAACTCCTACTGGCCTTTTTTAGACTTGGATCCCAAAATCAAAGGAGGATTCATTTCGGTAAAGTCCTAAATCCTAGATATAGTTGTATTTGCCACTGGATTTGTGTAACACACCAAAATCTCATCCCGAGATGTCACACGATGCTTAAGGCGACAAGTAGACCCAAGCTATCCCTTTGATCCTGATACTACTTCTAATACTTACTTTAGAATAAATGAACTGAGCAATAATATCATATCATGTCAAGTCTGAACTAAAATGACTGAAAAGAACATTATTTGAATATCAAAATACTGAAGAGTCTAACACGCAACTAATAGTCTGACAAGAATCTACTTGCTAAATAACTAGAGAGTCATTGGGACAGAATCACAACTGACTCGTACTGACAATAATACTCAAAACACTACGAAATCAGAAAAAAAGCTGCAGAATAGGTCCTCAAACCATGAGAATTCACTAAATATAAGAATGTCGATGAGATGTTCGGGCATCACTGTCGCTGTTGAGACTGAGCACCTGAACCTATATTATGAGACAACGTAGCACACATACGTATATATGGATCAGTACTTTGAGGATGTACTAAGTATATGGGGGTGGATGCATTAAGTAAACAATATCGTTAATATTTACAAAACCATGCATGCAAATATGAATGACTTACATAGCTTGAATAAGTCTGAAATATAGACCTCATAAATCATGAACAATGAACATATAGTATAAATCTCGTCAGTCATTGCACTTAGTTCTAAAATATGTATTCTCCTCTTATTCTCAATACATATAAACAAAAGAAATCTTAAACTTTTAAATTCATACTTTTATCTTAAGGAGAATAAAGAACTTCTTTTAAAACTTAAGGACTCAAAGACTTGAGATTATGAAACTTTGGGAGACTGTGAAAACTTGGGAGTTTCTTCTAACCGATATAAACCATGTGAGCAACATGGAGTCTAACGTCTTGCCCACGTTGAGGAGAGCTATTCTACCCTTGCCATCGAAATATAACCTTAACTTTAGTGATCACTTACTTAACCCACTTGGGGTAAATCAAATCCTATGGTGGCTCGTAGTTCTGGGGCATGAAACCTTGGAATCAAGCCTATCTCGGTGCTAAATACTACTCCCATACTTAGGCTCAGAACTTTTAAGGAAAATCCACTTTAAATAATACTAGAATGTGTAATGGAAGCTAACAATGCTTTGCTTTGCTTTAAATCATATATAAAAGTGGATTCCTATCTTAGCTTAGGATCAAAGATCAACCTTCTTTATATTCAAAGTACTTGCTTGTTTAAATCATGCTAATACATTATTTTCAAGAAACATCACAATTCATACTTGACTTAAAGCATATATACAAACTCAAATAATCATAATTTCATAATGAAGCTTAAATTTTGACTTTAACCTTGGGAATACTCAAAAACATCAATTCATGGTAGGGATGTGCAATTCATAGTATAATTTCTCAAATTCAAACATAAATAAGTGAAATAACATGCAATTTCAAGACTTGAACAATTTATAAATTCATAACCTCGAAGTAAAGTAAATTGGGCAAAACCCACTTGCAAAAATATGAAATTCTTTAATAAAAATCAAAACTTTAGGCACAAGAACGGAAGAAGTGTTCTTGTTCAAGCCCCACATACCTTAGATTATGGAATTTGAATGAACTCTTGCTCTAGGGACTCTATACGCGACTTTGAACGGATATTATTGATGCTCTTGATCTGGAGATTCCAATTCTTGAAGAAAATTTGAAAAGTGATGGTGAATTCGTGAGTTTCTTGGACTTTGGGTTGAAACCCTAGAAAGTGTTCTTGGTGAATTTTAGAGAAGAAGGCTATATTTTGGTATTTGGGGACCTTAATTCTGTGTTATGACTGATAATGGGTGAAAAAAAAGACTAAATTGCCCCCTTGGACATGGATTTTAAAAGCTGAAAAACTGGACATCGACGTGATTGGCGACGCGGCGCGTCGATGGCATTGACACGATACCTGACGCATCACGCCCTAATCGTGCCAAGCCTTAGTAATTTTGACTGGCAGTTCTTGCACAAAAGTGAACAACGAGATGGGCGATGGGGCATGCCAAAATCGCATTGGTCCACTATTTTGGGACACCAAACAAGGTTTAAATGCGGTCCAAAAAATCCAAAACTTATCTGGGAACACCTATTGACCCCTTGATCATAAATTAGATAAAATATCAACTATCGAAGGTCGAGAAGGTCGTTAGTAAAATCCTTAAAGTTTCAAGGTCTAAAAAGATGACTAAGTTCCAACACTTAGCCAAATTTCTAAGTATGAGAGTTCTCTTGACATGCTATAAAGGCTTAGATGACAAGTAAAATTTATGGGGTCTTATAATATCTCCCCCTTGGAAACATTCGTTCGTGAATGTCTCAAGTTAGGCTAAGAATATAAAGAAAACTAAGGATGCACAACTGAAATATATTGCTTAACTGACTCTACATCATTCTAAAATTTTGAGTACTTCAGAGAATGCATGGACTTATAAAGGAGGCACTATATAGCTGGATACACATGATTAGACAGGAACTGAATTAAGAAAGAGTAGTACCTTTGGCTAGATCTGAATTTGCGGAGAAGAGATGGTGGTACTTGTCTCGCATATCTGCTTCTGCTTCCCAAGTAGTGCCCTCAACTGATTGGTTCCGCCAAAGAACTTTGAGCAAGGGAACTTCTTTGTTCCTTAGTCTACAGATCTGATGGTCTAGGATCTCAACTGGAATCTCTTCATACGAAAGACTATTCTAAACATTTGAGCTTTCTAAAGGAACTACAATAGCGTTGTCACCGATACATTTCTTAAGCATAGAGATGTGAAAGATAGGATGAACAACTGACAATTTTACGGGCAACTCAATCTCATAGGCTACTTTCCCAACATGACTTAGAATTCTATAGGGGCTAACATACCGGGGACTAAGCTTCCCCTTCTTGCCAAATCTTTTCACCCCTTTCATGGGTGAAATTTTCAAATACACCAAATCACCTACTTCAAACTCAAGGTCCCTTCTTCTCATATCTGCATATGATTTCTGAGGACTCTAGGCTGTCTTCAACCTTTCTCTAATCAACTTAACCTTCTCCATAGCCTCAAACACTGCATGAGGTCCAATTAGAGCAGCCTCACCCACTTCAAACCAACCTATGAGTGATCTACATCTCCTCCCATAAAGAGTCTTAAATGGGTCCATCTAGATGCTAGTGTGATAACTGTTATTATGCGCAAATTCAATCAATGGAAAATGGTCATCGCACCTACCTTTGAAATCAAGAGTACATGCCCTCAATATGTCTTCCAGATTCTGGAAGGTCCTTTCAGCCTGACCATCTGTCTGCTGATGAAAAGCGGAACTAAGAAGAACTTGGGTACCAAGACCCTTCTGAAAAGATTTCCAAAACTGAGTACCCTTATCTGAGATGATAGACAAGGGAACTCCATACAACCTGACTAACTCTCAGATATACAACTTAGCATAATCCTTAGCTATATAAGATGTATGCACTGGCAGGAAATCCGCTGACTTAGTCAACCTGTCTATAATAACCCAAATCGAGTCATAATGACGATGCAAAAGGGGTAAACCAATCATAAAATCCATGTTAACCTCTTCCCACTTCCAAGTGGGGATACCAAACTCTTGTATCATACCACCAGGTCTTTGGTGCTCTATCTTAACCTGTTGGCAAATTGTACACCTTGCTACAAACTCAGCTATATCCTTCTTCATACCACTCCACCAATAGATTTCTTATAAATTACATGTATCTTGGTAGAACCAAGATAAATAGAATATCGCACACCATGCACCTCAGCCATAATACTCTGCCTCAAATCATCAATATAAAGAACATAATTTATCCTGACATCTCAATACACCATCTCCACCTTAGGAGAAAACCTCCACCTTTTGGTCCTTAACTGACTCTTTCAGTTTGACCAAACTAGGATCCATGTCTTGCTTCTTCTTCACTTCCGAAACTAAAGAGGACTCAGAACTACTCAGAACCCAAATATTCCCCTCAGCAAAATCAAGCAACCTAATACCCAATCTAGCCAAATGATGAACTTCACGAGCTAACTATTTCTTATCCTTCTCCATATAAGCCACACTACCCATAGACATCTTACTAAGGGCGTGTCCCACTATATTAGCCTTGCTTGGATGATATAACACACTCATATCATAGTCTTTTAGCAGTTTTAACCATCTTCTCTGTCTAAGATTCAGCTCTCTCTGAGTAAACACATACTGCAGGCTTTTATGGTCTGTAAAAATATCCATATGAACACCATTAGATAGTGTCTCCAGAATTTCAAAGAAAAAACCACAGCAGCTAATTCAAGATCATGGGTTGGATAATTCTTTTCATGCGACTTCAACTGTTTAGAGGCATAGGCTATAATCTTATCCCTCTGCATCAACACATAACCCAAGCCAACTCTAGAGGCATCACAATACACCACAAAACTATCCGTACTATCGGACAATGTTAACACTGGGGATAAAGTGAGTCGAGTCTTCAACTCCTGAAAACTCTTCTCACAGGAATCTGACCAAAGAAACTTAACTTTCTTTTGGGTCAACCAAGTCATGGGAGATACAATAGATAAGAAGCCTACAATAAAATGGTGGTAATAGCTAGCTAGACCCAAGAAATTCCTAATGTCTAATGGAGAGATAGGTCTAGGCCAATTTCTTACAACTTCTATCTTTTGGGGATCAACTCTAATGCCTTCGACTGAAATAATATGACTGAGAATGGCTACTGACCTTAGCCAAAACTCATATTTACTGAATTTGGAAAACAATTGATGATCTCTAAGAGCTTGCAAGATAATCCTAAGATGATCTACATGGTCATCCTCACTACGGGAGTATACAAGGATATCATCTATGAACACTATGACAAACATATCAAGATACTATTTGAACACTCAATACATGAGGTCCATCAAAGATGCTGGACCATTGGTTAGCTCGAAAGACATGAATAGAAAATTAAAATGACCATAACGAGTTCTGAAGGCCGTCTTTGAAATATCACACTCCCTCACTTTAAGCTGATGATAGCCAGATCTAAGGTCTATCTTTGAGAAATAACTTGCACCTTCAATTGATCAAACAGGTCATCAATTCTAGAAAAAGGGTACCTATTCTTAACTGTGACCTTATTAAGTTGGCGATAGTCAATGCACATACGTAAAGAACTATTTTTCTTTCTTACGAATAGGACATGTGCACCCCATAGAGAAAAACTGGGCCTTATGAAACCTTTATCTAGAAGATTTTTGAGTTGCTCTTTCAACTCCTTAAGATCTGCGGGTGTCATTTGGTACGAAGGGATAGAAATAGACTATGTATCAGGAAGAAGGTCAATCCCGAACTCTATCTCTCTATCGAGTGGTACTCTGGGAGATCTTCCAGAAAGACATAAGGAAACTCATTAACTATATTGACTAACTGAACAGTGGGAGTCTCAGACTTAGTGTCTTTAACTCAAACTAGATGATAGATGCAACCTTTGAAAATCAACTTTTTGGCATTAAGATAGGATATGAAATGAATCTTGGGAGACACAGAATTCCCAAACCACTCAAAGATTGGCTTATCTGGAAATTGAAACTTAACCACATGAGTACGATAGTCTATAGATTCATAATAGGAATAAAGCTAGTCCATACCTAGAATAATATCAAAATCGACCATATCTAACTCTATCAAATCAGCAAATATAACCTTATGAAGAACAGTAACAGGACACTTTTTATAAATTTGTGTAGCAACAACTAACTCACCTACTGAGGTAGAAACCAGGATAGGCTTAGGGATCTTTTTAGAACTTATCTAAAAATTCACAGAGACTAATGGGGTTACATAAAAGAAACTTGACCCAGGGTCTAAGAATACATACACATCAACATGAAAGATATGAAGTATACCAGTAACAACATCTGGGGAATCCTCCTATTCCTGACGAGATAGAAAAGCATAGAATTGATTCTAGCACTGACCGCCAGCAGTGATGGATGAAGTGCCCTAAGAAAGGGCTGGACGGGCTAAAAAAACTGGTGCACAGGTAGCCTGAGTGTGAACTAAAACAACTGAAAAGAACATCATCTGAATATCAAAATACTAAAGAGTTTAACATACAACTAATAGTCTGACAAGCCTCTACTTGCTAAATAACTAGAGAGTTATTAGGACAGACCCCCAATTGACTCGGACTAAAGACAATTCTCAAAATACTATGATAGCGGAAAAATTCTTCAGAATAGGTCCTCGAACCATGAGGAATCACCAAAGATAAGAATGTGGATGAGATGCTCAGAGATCACTGTCGCTGCTGAGACTGAGCACCTAAACCTACATTATGAGACAATGTAGCACACAGACGTATATGTGGATCAATACTTTGAGGATGTACTGAATTTATGGGGGTGTATGCATTAAGTAAACAATATCGTTAATCTTTACACCATGCATGCAAATATGAATGACTTATATACCTTGAATAAGACTGAAATATAAACCCATAAATCATGAATAATGAACATGTAGTATAAATCTCGTGAGTCATTTCACTTAGTTCTAAGATCTGTATTCTCCTCTTATTCTCAATACATGTAAACAAAAGGAATCTTAAAACAATAAATTTCAAATTCATACTTTTATCTTAAGGAGAATAAAGAACTTCTTTTAAAACTTAAGGACGCAAAGACTTGGGATTATGGAACTTTAGAAGACTGTGGAAACTTAGGAGTTTCTTCCAACTGACATAGACCATGTGAGCAACATAGAGTCCAACGTCTTTCCCACTTTGGGTAGAGTTGTTCTATCCTTGCCATCGAAATAGAACTTTAACTTTAATGATCACTATCTTAACCCACTTAGGGTAAATTAAATCGTATGGTGGATCACAGTTCTAGGGCATGAAACCTTGGAATCAAGCCTAACTCGGTGCTAAATACTACTCCCATACTTAGGCTCAGAACTTTTAAGGAAAATCCACTTTAAATAATACTAGAATGTGAAATGGGAGCTAACTATGCTTCTCTTTACTTTAAATCATAAATAAAAGTGGATTCCTATCTTAGCTTAGGATCAAAGATCAACCTTCTTTATAATCAAAGTACTTGCCTGTTTAAATCATGCTAATACATTATTTTCAAGAAACATCACAATTCGTACTTGACTTAAAGCATATATACATACTCAAATAATCATAATTTCATAATGAAGCTTAAATCTTGACTTCAACCTTGGGAACACTCAAAAACATCAATTCATGGTAGGGATGTCCAATTCATAGCATAATTTCTCAAATTCAAACAGAAATAAGTGAAATAACATGTAATTTCAAGAGTTGAACAATTTATAAATTCATAACCTCAAAGTAAAGTAAATTGAGCAAAACCCACTTTCAAAAACATGAAATTCTTTAATAAAAATCAAAACTTTGGGCAGAAGAATGAAAGAAGTGTTCTTGTTCAAGCCGTACATACCTTAGATTATGGAATTTGAATGAACTTTTGCTTTTGGGACTCTATTTGTGACTCTAGATGGATATTCTTGATGCTCCGGATTTGGGGATTCCAATTCTTGAAGAAAATTTGAAAAGTGATGGTGAATTCTTGAGTTTCTTGGACTTTGGGTTGTTACTCTAGAAAGTGTTCTTGGTGAATTTTAGAGAAGAAGGCTATATTTCGGTATTTTGGGACCTTAATCCCATGTTATGACTGATAAATGGTGGAAAAAAAAGACTAAATTGCCCCCTTAGATACAGATTTTAAAAGCTGAAAAACTGGGCATCGACGCAATTGGCAATGCGACGCATCGATGGATCGATGCGATACCCGATGCATCACGCCCTAATCGCGCCAAGCCTTAGTATTTTTGACTGGAAGTTCCTACATAAAATTGACCAACGTAATGGGCAACACGGCCCGCTAAGATCGCATTGGTCCACTATTTTGGGACATCAAACGAGGTCTAAACGCGGTCTAAAAAATTTAAAACTTATTCGGGAACACCTATTGACCTTTCTGATCACGAATTAACTAAACTATCAACTATCAAAGGTCGGGAAGGTCATTAATAAAATCTTCAAAGTTTCAAGGTCTAAAAAAATGACTAAGTCCCAACACTTAAGCCAAATTTCTAAGTATGAGACCTCTTGACATGCTCTAAAGGCTTAGATGACGTGTAAAATTTGCGACATCTTACAATTAGATGGGGAGATAGCCTGCTGATTGTTATGAGAAACTACTGAGTGAGCTAAGGTAGTGAAAGCAACTCTGAATTCAGTGTGAGAGACATGCTCATTCAGGGGATCTTCCTGAATTGACGGTGGTGCCGGCTGGTTCCCATTCATTCTTTTATTATTTTTTTAGAGGCATTCTCTAAAAATAGAATGAAGGATGAGTTAGAAAGAGAGTTTATATAGAGCTCATGCTCATTCGTATAGCATGAATACTTAAAGAAGGGAAACTTTTCCTAAGATGTCTCGTAGCCTCTTGTCCATAAGTGTGGAGAGCTTCACACCCATGCACAAGACTCTTCTTAATGCTTCTTTCAAACTCACTAGGATACTTTGAAACCTTTAGCTCTAATACTAAGTTTTGTCATGACCCGGGGCTACCCCCTAGTCACAATAATGGTACTTATAGTCACAAGAGACCACTAGCTAACCATGAGCTGGTACCTGCTGTGAGCGCTGAATAAAATATAAACATAACATATGTGTGAAAAATAAATTAAGAAAGAAATGTAGATATGATTATTGAAATACAAAACACTGAATATCTTAAATAACTAATAAAAACTGAAAGCAATTAACTGTTTGTCTAACTGTTGTGTCTGAATGTCTAAAATCCTCTAAACTGACTGAAGAGTTGATGGGATAGACCCCAATTAACTCCGATTGACTAAATAAAATGAAATACTAAAATAACTAAATAATTTTAACATGTCCTTGATGGATAAAGACTTACCACTATGGCTGCTGAATTATGCTGAATTGTCTAACTGCGGTTGGAAAACTGTGCATTTAAACCTATGATATAAGACATCATAGTGTAAAGAACAGTATACGGTCAGTACTTTGAATGTACTGGTATATGAGATGAGGTTAGGCTGATATACATGGGGTACTATGCATATAAAATAAGGACTAACTGAATAGCATGAGATAAATAAACATAAATGCATTAAAACTTGGACATCTGAGAATACAAGACCAAGCATAAATCTGTAATCTAAAATAAGTCTGAGATCTGAAAGACTGTAAATTGTATAATTAAATAACTGAAAGTCTGTACACCTAGTCAAGCAATCTTGAGCTAAAAATACACTGAAGTACTGTACTGTAATGGTGGGAGGTATCATCTAACCGACATTCCCCAATTTAAGCTAATTGGGGTCGAACCTATAACCCTAGTTGGAAGGGTGTCAGTATCGTGCCATGATTACTAACTCTGGCTATGTGGATCCACTAAACTAGTTTCCTGAAGGACTATAGGTGCTCTAATGAGATACGTGACAACCCTTAACTGGTAGGTAGACACCTTGTTAACCCTCATTTGGCAGGTAGACATCTCTATCCTATGTTAGCTATGTAGTTCTGTAACTCAGGGATTGCTACTAAGGGTCACACCCTCTACTATTAGGTGAGCCCTCATCCCTGAGTTTTCTCGGTGTTGAATCCTACTCCCAACTGAACTGACACTGATACTGGAATGGATTAAACTTAACTGAACATTATTACATAACTGATAGTGGTCATCATAATCATAAACATGTAAGTATACTGATAAGAATCATGGATTAACTACCTGGGTAATTAAAAAGCTGAATTCATGTAAAACACATAGATATCGAGTGTTCATAACCCATCAACGTTGAATGAACATGAATATGCGATATCAAACTTGAAATATAGTAATATGTGATTATGGTTCAAAAACCAAAACATGGCATCTTATCAAAACATGTGAAAATAATAAACTTATACATGAGAATATCTTTAATGGTAGGAATCATAACTTAGGGATTTATCCTAAATCAACTGAACATGACATCAAAATTTAAATACTCAACATGACATGATTCATTCTACTTGAAAATACTTGTAATTACGTTAACAAGAGATTTATGGAATTAGTTCAACTTGAACAGTTAAAACTCATAATTTAAAACACTAAAAAGGGTT
>NC_061116.1:160505723-160691113 GCF_002878395.1 Capsicum annuum | reverse complement strand
ATGAACATCACACATACCTCACTAGATGAATTCGTGAATATTCTTGGGAATTTATTGAGGTTTGAAACTTGAATTCCTTGATTTCTTGAGAAAGAGTTAGGGTTTGTTCTTGAGGTAGGGGATTCTTTTTTTGAGAGAATTCATTATAAAAAGAGCAAATAATGCTCTTTGGGAACCTAAATTTTGTGTTATGGATGAGTTGGGTGAAGGAGAAATGACCTAAATGCCCTTAAATGATGAGGAACAAATACTGTACAAAAAGACGAGGGGTCGACACAGGCTATGGAACACCAATTTAGAGCGAGCGGCGTGGGCTCTAGAGCGGCGCACTGGGGAGCTTAGCGCGGGTTAATATCGGTGCTTCTACTATTTTGGATTCCCAAACAATCTCTATGCTCGTTCAAAAATTTTGAAACTCACTAGAGAGGTACTTTTAACTTCCCCAATCATGAATCAACTCAAAAATCGATGTCCCAAGGTCGATAAGGTCAAAAATAAAATCATCAAAGTTTAGGGGTCTTGTAAATGACTAAGTCCCAATACTTAGTGAAATTTTCAATACTTGGACCCTTTAAACATGCAACTGAGAGCTAAAATAATCTAAGACATTTATGGGGTATTACACTCAGTCATGGTTGTTACTGGGGATAATAAGGTTTTGATTGCTACGTCTTCATCTTCTGTACTAAAGGGTGCTATTTCTAGCTCCGACACTGGTTGAAATCTCCTTTATGCTTGTGCCACTCGACAGGAATCTGAGGCATCTCTGAATGTTGTCACTAGTACATTACAACTTTTTTTCTATGATGTGTATTTTCTACTTGATTCAAGGTCTACTCATTCTTATGTGACCCTATATGTAGATGTTCATTTCGACTTTGGTGCTGAGAGTATTTCAGACCCCTTTTCTGTGTCCACCTTAGTAGGTGATTTTATGGTTTCTAGAAGATTTTATCGGGGTTGTGTGATATCTATTTGTGGTAGGGATACCTTGGTAGACTTGATAAAATTAGATATGGTTGATTTTGACGTTATTTTAGGGATGGATTAGCTCCATTCATGTTATGACTCTCTAGATTATTGAACTCGAAGGGTTAGTTTCCAATTTTTAAATGAGCCGATTATTGAGTGAAAATGTAGTTCCTTAGTGCCTAAGAGAAGGTTCATTTTGTATCTTAAAGATCGGAGGTTGATCTCCAAGAGGTGTCTATACCATTTAGTGCATGTTAAAGATTCTAGTTCTGAGGGTCCTTCATTGTAATCTTTCCTTGTGGTCTATGAATTTTCTAAAGTATTCCCTAATGAACTTTCTGGTGTTTCTCCCAATAAGGAAATTGATTTTAGGATTGATTTTCATTCAAATACTCATCCTATCTCTATCCCTCCTTATAAAATGTCTTCGTCTAAGTTGAAAGAACTTAAGGAGTAGTTAAAAGAACTTCTTGATAAAGGGTTTTATTTATCCTAGTGTTTCCTTGTAGGGTGATCCTGTACTTTTATGCATAAGAAAGATGGGTCCTTTCGAATGTGTATAGACTATCGCTAGTTGAATAAGGTAACAGTTAAGAAAAAATATCCTCTTCCTAGGATTGATGACCTATTTGACCAGCTTCAGGGTGCTAAGTACTTCTCTAAGATTGATCTTTGGTTCGGTTACCATAAATTGAAAATTAGGGAGAAGGATATCCCTAAGACTGCTTTTCATACTCGATATGCCCATTATGAGTTTTTGGTTATGTTTTTTGGTTTGACTAATGCCCCAACAATATGTGTGGATCTTATGAACTAAACCTTCTATCAGTTTTTAGACTTATTCATCATTGTGTTTATTAATGATATCTTAGTATATCTAAGAGTAAGGAAGATCATACCGATCATCTCCTGGTAGTGTTGTAGACCCTTAAAGAACAATAATTGTATGCTAAACTCTCTAAGTATGAGTTCTGGTTAAATTTTGTGACATATCTAGGTTACGTTGTGTCTAGTGAGGGGATTATGGTGGATCCACAGAAAGTTTAGGTGGTTAAGAAATGGATTAGACCCACGACTCCGATTGATATTCAGAGTTTCTTGGACTTAACCGGCTATTATAAAAGGTTTGTTGAGATTTTCTCTTTGATTACTGCTCCATTAACTAGATTGACTCAAAAGAATGTAATGTTTCTGTGGTCTGATGCTTGCGAGGGTAGTTTTAAGAAGTTGAAAGATAAATTGACTTCTGATCTGGTTTTGATTCTGCCTGAGGGTACTGATAGCTTTGTTGTTTATTGAGATGTGTCCCATATAGGACTGGTTTGTGTGTTGATACAATATACTAAGGTTGTGGCGAATGCTTCTAGACAGCTTAATATGCATGAGAAGAATTATTTGAGTTATGATTTAGAGTTATTAGCTGTGGTTATCACTCTAAAGATTTGGTTTTATTATTTTTACGGAGTTTATGTTGATAATTTGTCAGACCATAAGAGTTTGCAGTATGTGTTCATCCAGAAGGAGTTAAATCTCAGCCAATAGAGATGGCTAGAGTTGCTCAAGGACTATGATATGAGTCTTTATTATCATCCAGGTAAAGATCATGTGGTTATTGGCGCTCTTAGCAAGTTATCAATGGTGAGCTTATTTCATGTGGATAAAGAAAAATGAGGATTGGTGAAGGATATTCACCAGTTGGCTAATCTTGGATTCTGTCTCTTAGACTCTAAGGATAGAGGTCTGATGGTGCAAGAGGTGGTGAAGTCATCTTTTGGTGCTGAGGTGAAGGAGAAGAAAGTTATAGATCCGATCTTGATGATGATTAAGAATTATGTGGGACAACATAAAATGATGTTTTTTGAGATTGGTGGTGTTGGTACCTTGAGATACAAGGTAGGTTGGGTGTTTTCGATGTTGATGAGCTACGAGAAAGGATCTTGGTTGAGGCTCATGAGTTGAGGTGCACTATTTATCCCGGTTTGACGAAGATTTACCATGATTTGAAAGAGATATATTAGTGGAATAACATAAAGCGAGATGTGGTAAATTTTGTGGCCAAGTTTATGGTTTGTCAACCAGTAAAGGTAGAGCACTTAAGGCCTGGTGGGTTGTCTCAAGTGATTGTGTTACCCGTATAGAAATGGGAAGTGATTAATATGGATTTCATTGCTGGTCTTCTACGGTCTAGCCATTAGTTTGCTTGGGTCATTGTGGATAGGATAACTAAGTCTGCTCATTTCCTATCAGTGAAGACCAATTACTCGACAGAGGATCAATTACTCGACAGAGGATTATGGTAAGCTCTTCATTCAGGAGGTTATAAAGTTACATGATGCTCTTGTTTCCATCATATCTGATCGGGGTACTCAGTTCTCTTCATACTTTTGACATTCTTTCTAAAGAGGTTTGGGAACTAAGGTGAACCTTAGCACTGCTTTCCACCCTCAGATGGATGGACAAGTAGAGAAAACTATTCAGACTTTGGAGGATATGCTAAGGTCTTATGTGTTTGACTTTGGTGGTAGTTGGGTTGATCATTTGTCTCTTATAGAGTTTGTGTATAATAATAGCTATCATACTAGTAGTGGGATGTATTCTTTTGAGGATCTTTATGGTATGAGGTGTAGGTCTCCTATTGGGTGGTTTTTGGTTGGCGAGAATAGGTTGTATGGTCTCGACTTGGTTCACCAAGCTATGGAGAAGGTGAAGGCAATTTGGGATAGGCTCAAAACTGCCCAGAGTCACTAAAGGTCCTATAGGGATATAACGAAAAGGGACTTAGAGTTTGATATAGATGATTTTGTGTTCTTGAAGGTGTCTACCATGAAGGCAGTGATGTGTTTTGGAAGGAAAGAAAATCTTAGTCCCCGTTATGTTGGTCTATATCGAATTTTAAGGTAAGTGGGCAGTGTGGCTTATGAATTGGATTTTCCTTCAAGCTTAGGTTTCATTTATTCGGTCTTTCATATTTTGATGTTAAAGAAATGCGTGGGTGATCCTTCCTTGGTAGTTTCTTTAGAAAGTGTTGGTGTTTCAGACTCTTTATCTTATGAGGAAGTCTCAATTGAGATTTTAGATTGGCAAGTCCATTATTTGCAGACAAAAGATGTGGCTTCAATAAAGGTTCTTTGAAAGAATCATAAAGTTGAAAAAACTACTTGGAGATATGAAGAGGACATGAAGTCCAAATACCCATTCTTGTTCCCCATTTTGGATAATCGTGCTTAAAGTATGTGCTAATCTTAACATCTTTATTTTTTGACTTTGTTAAAGAAAATTGTGATTTCCTCGACATCTTTGTTTTCTGTCTTTGTTAAAGGTAAGTGTGGGTGTGTTTTTGTGTTGAATCATGCCAAAGTATGCCTTAACCCATCATTTGAGGATGAATGATCCTAGGGGGAGGAGACTGTAATACCCTAGATTTTTGGCCCTGGAAGAATTTGGAGTTTATAAACTCACAACCATGACTACGAATCTCCCTACAAGTCGTAGGACCCAAATCTTTACTGCCTTGGTGATGGCTTGAGGTCACGAGTCATAAATACTCATTACGAGTCGTATAGTCCCTTTTCGTAGCCAAACTAGTATGGTTCCCAAGGTGTTCTGCGTTGAGTATGACTAGACTCAATGAGTCAAAATGACTCTATACGAGTCGTAAGGAACCCATCATAGGGTGATGAGTGTGTACCCAAAAGTTTCTATCTTGATTACGACTCTGACCCTACGAGTCATAGTGAGTCCTTACGAGTCTTATTGTGACCCATAGTCACTGGCGATAATTTTTTTGCTTTTAAATTAAGGCCATTTTGGACATTTTCCTTTTTCCTTAAACATAACCCATGATTTTAAAACCTTATTGGGACTCCATTTCCATCTATAACACACCAAAATAACTTGTCTCTTCTCACAAATTCTCTTAAACAAGAGCATTAGGGTTTTCAAAAAGTTGATTGTCTAGAGCTTTCAAGGGCGAATTCCTTCCAAAATTGTGATCCTTTCAGGCATTTACCTCCTTCCCCAAAAATTATTTTGTTAAAATCATGTGCTTAAATGGTTACTCATGTAGTTTAATTGTTGTTTTATTGATATGGGTTAAGGGTTTTGAATGATTATTGTTTATATGATGTTTCATGTTTACATATGCATTGTTTATGGTTTAAATGGTGGTTTAAAAACCAATTAGATGCATGGGTGTGTGAATTGAATGGGGAAGATGGTTTTCCCCAAGTTGATAAGTTAATGATTTGAAGCTTTCAACAACCTCAACCCAAGCTTGTGGAATTGGCTTTGAACATAAGAATATGCATATTGAAAAATATTTGAAACCTTGCACAGTATAAAAGAGTAATGTAACCTGAATTGACTTTATAAAAAAGGATTGATGGCCATGAATTGAATTTGAATTGAAAACTTTAAAGTCCTATTGGCTGAGGGGTTAAAGTCCTACTTGGCTAGACGATTAGGTTCTTACTTGGGTCTTGGATTCTCGTTGGCTAGCTAGGTTAGAGTCCCATTTGGCTACATCGTTTGGTTACTATGTGGAACTTTGGAGTCTCATCGTCTTATTGGGTTAGAGTCCCATT
This sequence comes from Capsicum annuum, assembly GCF_002878395.1. Classification (NCBI taxonomy): domain Eukaryota; kingdom Viridiplantae; phylum Streptophyta; class Magnoliopsida; order Solanales; family Solanaceae; genus Capsicum; species Capsicum annuum. The sequence continues at coordinate 160,685,558 of NC_061116.1, read as the reverse complement.
GGCATATTTATGGATTTCGCAAAGTAACATGTGCTTGCAAGCTACAGTCGGTATGACGACACCACTCGATAATGCCTTAATATATGAATCCTTGCTTGATGATTGGGAATATATTAAAAAGGTTTAATTGGGCTTTAATAGAGGTTGTGTAGACATGCTCTGAAAGTGAATGTCTCGAGGGGCCAATACTAGAAATCGCGGTTGTCTGAGTCTAAATGACTAGGTGGTTCGAGTCCCCTATGTTATTTGACTGAGTGCTCAAGTCACTCTTGACACATTCCGAGAAGTTTAAGTCCCCTATAATGTATATGTGTATGTGATTATTCTCTGGTTCGTGCAGCCATACGTATTGGGGCCCTTTCATCTGAGGGAGAGATGGACCCGTATAGGCCATGGGTGCCTTATTATGATGGTTATGATGCATAGTCCAGGTTAATGAGTTTTAAAGTGCATGCCAAACCTTGTTCCATATATATATGCATATGATCGTGCACATTGGTTTTGATGGATTTTGAACTATTGATCATGACATTATTTTACCCTTTATCCCTGAGTTACATACTAGTGCTCAACCTACTTACCGTCCTCGAATACTGTATCCCCACACGATACAAGGTCCAAAGGAAATCTTAATTTTCCTGTGCAGTGTTAGGTGAATCGTCTCGATTCGTAAATTATTTGTGGTGAAGGGGTGAACTTTTATTTTCTGGAAGACTGGATCATTCCATCGGTTTCCTTCCATGAATTAGAATTAAAGATTTCACATTAATATTATCATTGTCATTATCATTGTAATTTTCAGAGTCGATAGGATGTCCCGATGTAAGTTGATTTTATGGTATAGAGGCTTTGTGTATTACCGTGGATGGGTTTTAGTTGTTGACATTTATAGAGTTTTGAGTTAATATTTGCTCTATGTTGTTATGTGTTCAGGCTCATCTGCTGTCATATGTTTATATGTGATTTGTATGGTTAGACAAAGGGGGCGGTTCCCAATCCTCAGTAGACTTGGGATGCCCATCATGGCCAGGCCCTAGTTCGGGTCGTGAAAACTATAGAGAGCCTCATCTATAAGCTGCCTACCAAATGTTGAGATTTTTTGAAGAAGGACCTCCCCTCAGGGGTGTTTATGTCTTGTAAAGAAGACTATAACATCAAAGCATATTGTGACTCAGATTGAGCTGTATTACCTGATTCAAGGAAATTAGTATTTGAATATATAGTACTTCTAAGTGATAGTCCAATCAGTTGGATGTCCAAGAAGCAAGAGACTATCTCACTATCTTTAGAGAAGCTGAATAAAGAGCACTTAGAAAGGTAGTTGGAGAGCTGGTCTGGTTAAGCAAGCTATTTGTTGATCTTAGTGTTCCAATTTTTATGTTTGGTGATAGTCAATTAGCTTTGCATATTACTAGTAATCCTGTGTTTCATGAAAGGACTAAGCCCATAGAGGTTGACTGTCACTTTGTAAGAAACATGTTACAAGATGGGCTAATATCACTTCATCACATTAATGCAGGAGTACAATTTGCAGACATCCTCACTAAAGCTCTTACAAGTGTTAAGCATTCTGAGATTTTTCACAAGTTGGTTGTGATTACATCCCTTCCAACTTGAGGGGGTGTTGAGATTAGATTTAGAATACAAGATATTTATTGTAATTGCCAAGTCAGCAAATCATTTAGTTAGAGTTTGTTAGTAGTTAGTCTATACAAAGTAGTGAGATACTGATTAGCTGTCTAGGTAGTTACAAATATTTTCTCTCCTCCTTGTACTACTATGAGTAATTATGCTTTGACCTTCCATTTCCTAATTGGGGATTCACATATTTTCTCTCCCTACTTTCTTTGTTCTCTTCTTCTTAGCTCCATACAATCTGAACTTTCATAGTATTCATGCAGATTCCATATGGGCTTGTATTCATTTCATGTAATTGGTGTGGTCTAGCAATAGTATAGGCCTATAGAAAACCTGTGAGACTGTAATTGGGGGCACACTAGGTTAAGGCTTTTAGGGCTATAAATATTGGTATAACTACATGACTTAGCAAACATAAACTCATAATTACCCTATTTATTCTAAGTTTCAGTTAATTACAATTTATAATCTCTCTTGCGTATTAACTATAGTACATAACCTCTATCCTATATTTACTCTCTTAATTTTTGTTCATTCTCTATCTTCTATTACTCTCTTTTTCTTGTTTTTTCTTTTCCATTTTTTTTCCTTTTTGTTTCTTTTTTCCCTTTTTATATTTTTTTTCTTTTCTATTTTTTCATCTATTTTTTTTCTTTTTTTGATTTCATTTTTTTTTTCTTTAGAGTCCTTTTTTGTATTTTTTTGTTCTTGTTTTGTTTTTTCTATTTTTTGTCATTTGTTCTCCTTTTTTCATTTTTTTGTATTCTCATTTTTTTCCTCTCATTTTTTTGTTGTTGTCGTATTTTATATTTATATATTTTTAAAAATATTTTATAGATTATTCATTTATTTCATGCTATATATTTTTAATCAATTTATTATATATATTTGAATAGTTTAGCCATGAATATGTGTAATTTGTCATTTGTATTAATATACACACAAATATATAGATTAATAGTACTTGCTTGAGTCTAAAATATATAAATATGCAATCTATCATTCAATGCAAATGTATCGTTAATATTTGTATGCCAAATTTATCATTTTTATTTGTATATGAGAAAATGGTCTATTACACCCCCCCCCCCCCAACCTTTAGTCGAAATTCCAACTTCACACTCAACCTTTAAAAGTGACCTATTACCCTCCTAAACTTATTTTTACCGAATTTATTACCCTCCGGTTGCTGACCTGTCACTGGATGTGACTACACTCGCCCATGGTCGCGTCAGTTGACCCCATTTCACTTTAAATTCTTTATTTTCTGATTGTCACGTCATTATTTTTAATAATATAATAAATATTTTAATTATTACTTTTTCTTAATGAATTTTAATTGCCACGTCATGTCTTCTTCTTCTCTTTTTCAAAACAAAAATTCAAGAACTCATAATGGAGTTCCTCATCTTCCTCATTAATGGATTCTCCGAAACCAAGAAATTCTTTTTGCTTTGAAACCAAGAAATACTTGAACTAAGGAAACAATAAGATTTCTTCGATTAATGAATTCTTGAATGAAGAAGTTGGGGAACTCCGATTCAAAAAACTTGAAAAAAATTCAACAACTTCGATTTCAATTTCTCTCTTTTTGCTCAAGATCGCCATTAATGGCGGGCTCAAAGTTTCGAATTTCCACAATGCCATATATAATTTTCAACATAACCCACGTATAATTTTCAACTCATTTTTATAATTTTCTCTATTTTTGCTCAAGATTCGCCATTAATGGCGAGCTCAAAGCTTTGAATTTCCACAATGGAGAAGAATTCGCCATTAATGAAGATCTTGAGCAAAAAGAGATGAAATTGGGTTTAAGAACTTCATTAAAACGCCATTCAAGAACTTTATTAAAACGCCATTCAAGAACTTCATTAACCCGCCATTCAAGAACTTCATTAATCCGCCATTTTTTCCCCAAGAATTCTATATTTGACCCAAGAAGATGAAATTGGTTGAAGAAGAAAATGGAGCAAAGTGGAAAATTGGGAAGAAAAAAGAATAATAAAGTTAAATAATTATTTTTTTAATAGTAAAAAAATGATATGGCATGACGTGGCAGCACGTGCATCACACCATATTCCAAATGACTGGTTGTCAGTTTTTTTTTTGGGGGGGGGGGGGGAAAAATTCACTTTAAAATAGTTCAGGGGGGATAATAGTTCTACTTTAAAATAGTTCAGGGGGTAATAGGTCACCTTTAAAGGTTGAGTGTAGTTGAGATTTGGGGTAAAGGTTGGGGGGCTTTTGACCATTTTCTCTTTATATATAAACAAGTATCATTTGTATGCGTATGATTCAAGTTGTATAAAAATGTATCATTTGATGCAAATATAATATTTTTTTATGTATAATTTAACATTTGTATTGTATAATCTATCATTTATGTTTGTATTGTTTAAGTTGTGTCAATGAATATAAATACAACTGTTTGTAGAAAGAAAAATAAAATTTCTTTTTCAATTATTTAAAAATATATATGATGTTGTCAACTATAAATTCAAATACAAATAAATGAAATTCCGAATACAAATACAATATGTAGTAACTTGGGGGTTTGGTCCACAGGTGACAAAAGAGTTTTAAAATGAGGTGTAGGTGACACAAGTCTTAATTATTAGTTGGAGGTGACAATTACTTTACTATGTATTAAGAAAGTTGGAGAAGTTTTAAAATAACCCATAAGTTTTTAAATTTATACTTTGATCCCAATGTATACCTAAAATAACGGGAAACGAAGGGAAAAAAAGTGATTTTCTCTCTCTTCTCATCCATTATTGTTTTCTCTCTCTTAGTGATTTTTGTTGTTAATTGTTTCTGTTTCTGCTGCTTTATTCATTATCATCTGCTTCATCTTCTTCTTGTCGACCATTTTTTGTTATTGTTGGTACAACGCTACTGCTGCGATCTGACCAATTTCTTAAGTCAAATTTTGTTTACTACATCATTTTCCACTTTGGCATTACTTCATAGGTTACTTTGGTAAGTAAAATTATGATTTTTATTTGTATTTTTCACCTGGGTACACTTCTTCTAACAATGGATAGAACCCTGATTATGAATCCAGCACAAGTGCCCACAATTTAAACAGATCAATCATCTAGTGCATCAGATGAGTAATCTATTGCATCAGAATATTTATCTGTTGCATCATCATATTATCTGTTGCATCAGACGTATTATCTGTTGTATCAAGATTTTTATCTATTGCACCAGACTAATTATCTGTTGCACCAGACTAATTATCTGTTGCAACGAATGATTAATCTGTTTGAAACAACACAGATCAACCCCTGCCACAAACCCAACAGATAAATCTTGCTATTGCTACTGGATTCTAAATTATTCCTTTTTACATCGAATCATCAAAATATTTGTTGAGAAGATAATAGACAGAATGAAAATTAAATATGGATTAAAACGTCAAAGATCAAACATAATTTATTTACTAAACAAATAAAAATACATATAATAGACTAAAAGAAAAATAATAGTCTAATTATTATTATTATTATCAGCATCATCATTGCCAACCGGCTAATCTTCAACAGGAAGTAGCAACAAGGCCCTCATCAGCCTGCGTATCTCGCGGAGCATTCTTGATCTAACTTCTCCCAATTTCCATTGCAGATCACAAACTTGATTCCAAAGTTCATTCACGGCGTCTTGTAGAAAAGCAATGTCCCACACTAGGTCAGCCATAATCTTATCTTCTAGAGTGTAATATGAAAGACGAGATGCAATAAATAAATAAAGTGTGTATTTGAATGAATGATTGAGTATGAACAGACCTATTTATAGAGGATTGAATTTGAATGAGAGGCAAAAAGACGCGACTATTCACCTCCATACATTAATTAAATTTTTGATTAAATTAAGAAAATAAATATTGTGATATAAGTCATGACTTTTCAGATTATTATTATTATTAATTAGTCTTTCGAAGAACCATTTTTATTGAGTTGTGGCAACAGATTCTATATCTGTTGCATCAGATAACACATCAGTGACAACAGATATATTATCTGTTGCAACAAATATAAAATATGTTGCATCAGATAACATATCTGTTGCAACATATAATCTAATTGTTCACCTCCATTTATTAATTACATTTTTTTTATTAGTGTGAAAAGTAATTAATTAATTTAATTAAGAAATATTGTGATAAGTCATGACTTTTTAGATTATTATTATTAATTAGTTCTTTTCAAGAACTGCTTTTATTGAGTTATGACTCAATATAGGTTGCATCAGATAAATCATCTGTGACAACAGATATATCATCTGTTGCAGCCATAGTGAACCTGTTGCATCAGATAATTTAATTGTTGCAACATATAATCTATTTTTTTTAAAAAAAATAACTATATCATCATATCATTAATCCAAATTTGCTTACTTTTTTTATTTTATAAATAAAAAAAATACCTTTTCAAATTCCTTAATAAAATAATAATCATTTTATTATATAATAAATAATTTAAAAAATAAAAATGGTGAAAACTCACAATCAATTATTAAAATTATGGTTATAAATTATGTTTATTATTTATTTCCTTATTATTTATTTATGAAACATTTTTCATATTGAATAATCGGAACTCCGAGTCATGTCTTTCTTTTCACCCTCTCAATAACAACAATAGCCCTTTTTTATTAATAACCACCAGGTACAACATATGATCGATCTGTCATAATAGATTAACCTCTAACTGTTGAAACAAATTGCTGCTCAATCCCTACCACCAACCATCGACATGTTGAGAACAAGGAATAAATAGAATGATTATTATTAAATACTAAATAAGAATTATAAATTCAAAGTCGATAACAAAATGAAATGAATGTTCATAGATTTTTGAATCCCTTGGGTAGATTTGATATACAAAAAGAGTAAAATAATCGCTAAAATAAAAAAACATTACCTAATTATTATTACTACTATTATTATTATTGTCAATCAGACATCTTTCATTCATCCGAAAGCCATGCTCCGAAGTCTGCCAAATATCTCTCTGGAGTTCATCAATCAAACTGCCTTTGAAGTTCACGAAAGGAATCAATATGAATATTCTTGTACGAATCTAAATCATCCATGTTTGTAAGGAGGGATCTATTTATAAATTATTGTATCTCGAAAAGAAAAGAAAATTGCATTAAAATAAATCTAATAGATGGGTAATCTGATACAAAATATATTTTTTCTGTTAGATAACTTACAACATACTGACAATTTTTTTACAACAGATGTATATATCTGTTTGATTTCTGCAATAGGTTGATCACTGTTGTAACAGATATCTCCAATTGATTGACAATATAAACAGATGTGTCATCTGTTGCAACAAGTTAGTCATCTGTTTATTTAAGTTAAGCCATAGATGGGCTAGGAAGAATAAGGTGCGTGCAGATGGATCCAATAACATATGTGTGGGAGTTAAGTATGTATTACTGATAAGGTTATCAGGACAACACACATAAAGTAAAATGTTTTTGTGAATGCAATTTTTAACTGATTAGGCATTGATCATTCAAACAAGATCCTGCATTGTACCATTAAGTTTGATGGGTTCAAAATTGATAAGGCTGAGGACCTCATGAAGATGGTGCAGATACCCTATTACGAATTACTGACAGTTGGTGCTCATGTTTATGCGTGTCAAGTTTTGAGAAGGGATCAATATTTGTCGTCACTGCAGAGAACTAATAGCGATTGGACTTAACTTTAAGTGTGCATTGGACCCTTAGAGGGCCCTCGAAGCCTCGCACTGCATCAAATAAGAATGGAAAACCAATATAGTTATTGCGTTGGCCAAAATTTATATGGTTGGGTTGCTCGCTCGGGTTGATGATTATATGCCAGAAGGTGCGGTAGGAGAATGCTTTTGAGGGAAAATGGGCTGTTGATGGAAGACTATATCATATGAGAGCTAATTGAAGAAGAGACACAGCGTAGAAAGTAACTTCAAATGAATCTAGCCGATGGAATTATCTTAACCGATACGAAATCTGAATCAAGTGCAAATATGAAAGTGTATCCAGTAATGTAATTTCGTCTGTTGTGTCTCTGAAAGAAAAACAATGTAGATGGACACTTTTCTAGGGAGCAGCATGGTTGGGATTATCACCTAGGTAGAAAATAGAAAAATACCAACAAAGTAGCCTCACGGGCATCGAAGGTAGAAATGATGTTCAGCAAGTCTAGAAAATATACGCCAACAACAACTGCAGTAAAAATAAGGGAACTAAGTGAAGGCGGCAATTTCTGAATTTTAAATTTCATCCCATCTTCTTATTTGTGTTTTCGATCAGGTCCACTGTTGTTGACCTGATCGGAACCACAAACGAGATTGAAAGTCAAATAGAGTATCATTGCTTCCTTAGCAATATGGTTATAATTGATTGTGTTTTCTTGCCTTGACATGCTTTCAACATTCCTTGGAGAAGATCAGATGCTTGCTGTAGTATGTAAATCTCGATAATTTTCAAGATTGCCTCCAACTTGTTAATTCTGTATTCAAGCTGGTCGTTACCATCTTCGAAGTTGGTAAGGAGTTCCTCGTCTCTTGTGAGCTCGATCAGGAACATTACCTTCAAAGTTGTGGCATTCTAGAAGCCTTTCAGAACACTTTCTCTTCAGAAGCTTTAAAGGATACATGGAGGGTCGCTGTGTTTGTTTTAGGTCAAAATGTGTTGATGCACGTTGAAGATGTGGTCCCAATAGTTGAACAACACACTTTTATCGAGCTTTGCTCCATGCATCTTGCTCAGCTAATTTGATAAATTAGTAAGCATAGAGTTACATAACATGTGATTTAAACTGGCTCTACCAAGCCTATCAAATGTTACATAACTCCAAGCTCATTACCCTATCAAAATAATATGCCCGAGTTAGTGCACATAGAAAAAAAGCCCAATCTGTCAGCCTTTCTGTTGATCACTCTTCTCCAATATAGATGACAAGATATATGCTATGGAAAAGTCTACACAATCGCCAGATATGATTGCTTGGGAATATGTCTGGCGACGGTGTAGACTTTTGCATAGCAGATGTCTTGTCATCTATATTGGAGAAGAGCAATCAGCAGAAAGGCTGAGAGATTGAGCTCGTTCGATTTGTGCACTAACTCGGTCATATTTTTTTGATAGAGTAATGAGCTTAGAGTTACATAACGTTTGAAAAGCTTGGTAGATCTGGTTTAGATCACACACTACGTAACTCTATGCTTACTAATTTATCAAATTGTTTGAGCAAGATGCATGGAGAAACGCTAGATAAAAGTGTGTTGTTCAACTTTTGGGACCACATCTTTAATGTGGAGCAACACATTTTGACCTAAAACAAACACAAAGACCCTCCATGTATCCTTTAAGGCTTCTAAAGAAAGTGTTCTGAAGGGCTTCTAGAATGCCCCAACTTTGAAGGTAGTGTTCCTGATCGAGCTCACAAGAGACGAGGAACTCTTTACAAACTTCGAAAAGGACAACGACCAGCTTGAATACGGAATTAACAAGCTGGAGGGAAGCTTGAAAATTATCGGGATTCACATACTACAACAAACATCTGATCTTCTCCAAGGAATGTTGAAAGCATGTCAAGGCAAGAAAACACAATCAATTATAACCATATTGCTAAGGAAGCAATGATACTCTATTTGCCTTTCAATCTCATTTGTGGTTTCGATCAGGTCAACGACAGTGGACCTGATCGAAAACACAAATAAGAAGGCATGGGATGAAATTTAAAATTCAAAAATTTGCCGCCTTCGCTTAGATTTCTTATTTTAACTGCAGTTGCTGTTGGCATAAGTTTTCTAGACTTGCTGTACATTATTTCTACCCTCGATGCCCGTGAGGCTTCTTTGTTGGTCTTCTCCTATTTCCTATCTAGGTGATAATTCCGACCACGCAGCTCCCTAGCAAAGTGTCCATCTGCATTGTTTTTCTTTTAGAGACACAACAGATGAAATTACATTACCGGATACACTTTCATATTTGCTCTTGATTCAGTTCTCGCATCTGTTAAGATAATTCCACCAGCCAGATTCGTTAGAAGTTACTTTCTACCCTATGTCTCTTCTTTAATTAGCTCTCAGATGATATAATCTTCCATCAACCACCCATTTTCCTTCGAAAGCATTCTCCTACCACACATTCTGGCATAAAAGCATCACCTCGAGAAAGCAACCCAACCATATAAATTTTGGTAGGGTAATAAATATATTGGTTTTCCATTCTTATTAGTGCAGTGCTAAGCTTTGAAGGCCCTCTAAGGGTCCAATGCACCCTAAAAGTTAGTCCAATCACTATTAAATCTCTTTACAATGACACAAATATTAAATCCCTTCACAATACTAGACAAATAAACATGAGCAACAACCGACAATAAATCTTAACAGACTATCAGAACCATATTCATGGTCCCTCAGCCTTATCAGTTCGAACCTACCAAACTTAACTGTAAAATTACTGGCATCTTGTTTGAATGATCTATGACTAATCAGTAAAAACATCATTCACAAAATTAGTGCACTCTATGTGTGTTTCTACGATAACATTATCAGTAATACATACCTCCCACATATGAAATGGTTCTATCTACAAGCAACTTATTTTTCTGATCCCATCTTTACTGCAGCCTCTTGAGATAGTCCGTCAAAAGTTGATCAACTATCAGTTCCTTATATCTACAAAGAAGATGAAAAAAATTGATGTCACAAAAAGAACATTGTCCATCTGTTGCATCAGATATAGAGTCTGTTGCAACAGATGTGGAGTCTTTTACAACAGATGTGGAGTCTGTTACAACAGATGTGGAGTCTGATGGAATACATCAAACTATCCTTTCTGGTGGTTTTAGTTCCAACAATTTTCCATCTGTTGCAACATCAACAACAACATAAACATCAACAAAAAAGAAACAACATTTGTTCCAACAATATCATCAACAACAAAGAAGCAACATTCTTTATGCCAGAACCATCAACAACACCACAAGTTCCAACAATGGCAATCCCACCAACAACATCAATAACTGCATCAACAATAATGAAATAAACAAAATACATACAAAAAAAATGATACTACCAACAAGGCTTTTAAACTTCTCCCAATAGATGATTTTTTCTCATATTGTAATAAAAATTCTCGAATTATTTATTCAACACTTACAAGTTTATTAAATTTTTTTTAATAAATATGATATGGATAAATATTAATTAAATAAAAAATAGATGTAAATAACATGCAAATAAGAAGATGAGAATGAAAGAGTAATAATAAACCATACCTTAATATCAAAAAGGGGATCAAAACAGAAATTTAAGTTGAGAAAAGATATGGATAGGTTTAGATCCGAAAAGATCTGTATGAGAAGAGAAGAGAAAAGAGAGAAAAAAGCCTGTGACCCTAAAGAGGAGAGAGAAAAAGATGAGAGTTGAATAAAATAAACTGTAGCTGAAGGAAGAGATGAGATAATTTCTATTGATATATTGTGTACGTAGACGTGGTGGTTGTCAATATTCATTAATTTCATTAGTAATTTGAGGGGCACGAGGAAGACTAAGACTACTGACATTGAAAAGACAAGATAAGACAAGACTGCTCAATAAACTCACTTTTGAGATATCCAAGAAACATTTTTTACCGCCTTTAGTAGTAAGTACTACTACTTGATATTATCTACTCAGACCAGAAGCTTCTTCTTGCTATAAAATTAAAAGAGATAAAAAGATTTTCAAACAGATATGGCATCTGTTGCAACATATATAAATATCTGTTTAGAAATCTGAACAGCTCAGTCATCTATTATAACAGATATAAATATCTATTTAAAAATCCCAGTCATCTGTGACAACAGATGAAAATGTTCATTTGATAATTAATAAAATCAAATATGTCATCTATTACAACAGATATAAATATTTTTTTGAAAATTTCCAACAGCTCAGTCATCTGTCATAATAGATGCAAATATCTATTTGATAATTAAATTAGATATGTCATCTATTGTAACATATATATACCTATTTGAAAATTTTCAACAGCTTAGTCGTTTGTTACAACAGATTTCATAGCAATTGATTTAGGTGGAACTAGGAATGTATGAATGAGCTCGCAGAGTCAACTACAAATTCAATCGAGTCTTTATAATTGCATGACATTGGTATTGCATTCAGACCGACCTGAGTCGTCGATCAATCACTCTGAGTTGAAATGAGTTCTCATCAACTCAATGTTAGGATAGTGATAGTACCTAAGTTAATTTAGGTAGAACTAGGGATGAATGAGTGAGCTCACAGGGTCTACTATAAATCCAATCGAGTCTTTGCAATTGCATGGCGTTGGTATTGCGTTCATCCTAACCCGAGTCATCGATCGATTACTCTGAGTTAAAATGAGTTCTCATAAACTCAATGTTAGGATAGTGATAATACCTAAGTTGATTTAGGTGGAACTAGGGATGAATGAGTGAGCTCACAGATTCAACTACAAATACAATTAAGTCTTTGCAATTGCATGGCGTTGGTATTGCATTCATCACGACCTGAGTCGTCGATCGATCACTCTGAGTTGAAATGAGTTCTCATCAACTCAATGTTAGGATAGTGATAGTACCTAAGTTGATTTAGGTGGAACTAGGGATGAATAAATGAGCTCGCAGGGTCAATTACAAATCCAATCGAGTCTTTCCAATTACATGGCATTGGTATTGCGTTAATCCCAATCCGAGTCGTTGATCGATCACTCTGAGTTGAAATGAGTTCTCATAGACTCAATGTTAGGATAGTGATAGTACCTAAGTTGACTTAGGTAGAACTAGGGATGAATGAATGAGCTTCCAGGGTCAACTATAAATCCAATTGAGTCTTTGCAATTGTATGACGCTGATATTGCGTTCATGCCGACCCGAGTCGTCGATCGATCGATCACTCTGAGTAGAAATAAGTTCTCATCAACTCAATGTTTTAAAAACTATATCTTTCAAAATTTTTAAAATTAATTAACATCAACTCAGACCATATTAGCAATTTCAAAACTTGTTATTCTTTTCCAAAATTACAAATCAACCCATACAAATCATCCATTTGCGTGAAAAACTTTTCATTTCAAATCTTAAGGTCTCTCTCTTCTCTCTCTTTCTCTCAGGGTGTCCTATCCCTCTCAATAATACAAATAATACAACTAACAACTACTCAACATATTGCTCAACCCTTCAAAACAGGTCAATTTTCTTCCCATCTACGACTACATATAGTTGTTTTTTGGCTTTATTCCCACTTGTATCCGTTATTTTCTCTATCTTCGCATGTAACAGAGTTCGAGAAGAGTTCTACATTTGTTCTTTATTCTATAAAATAAGACTTTTTAGCTAATGATAAAAAAAAGACTTTTAGTTGTATTATCTTCGAGAATGGGTTAACAATTTTGAGTTTTGATACTAAAAAGTAGGAAGCACCCGAGAAAACCCTAGTTTTTCTCTCAGTGTTTTGTTGACTATCGTGGTATTATTGGATAGTATTTGTGGTGTTGTTGGTGGCTGTTGTTATTTGTGTTTTTTAGCGGTGGTGTCGGTGGTCTTGGTGTTGGTATTGGTTGCATTGGTGGTGATCTTGTGGCATTGGTTGTGGTGGTGGTGGTCCATCTGTTGCAACGGGTGAAAGATCTATTGGAAGATATTAAATAGGTCTTCAAACAGATTCCCCATCTGTTCCAACTGATAGGTTATCCATTGAAGTATTTTCTTGTAATGTGGCAGAGAATAATTTATTAAAATTTCTCCACCTGTTGCAATAGATGGAATATCTGTGGGGAGATATTAAATAGGTCTTCAAACAGATTTGGGTTCCTCATCTGTTCCAATTGATGGGTTGTCCGTTGGAGTATTTTTTTTGGTTATGTGGTAAGAATAATTTATTGAAATTTGTCTCACTTATTTTAAAAAAATTATCCAGACATCAAATGCAATGTATTTTTTGTTTTTCTTTTGTTTGTAGTTAAAATATGCCTCCCAAAAGAAAAAAAAAATAGAAAGTGGATCAACTTCCGATCACCAAACAAAAAAGGCTAGAGTACAGATAGATTCGGAGGAACTTCCAAAACAATCTCAGTCAGGGCAAAATGAATTCGAGGAAAGTGATAACTCCTCCTCACCAATGGGGCATGAAATAATATCAAAATTTCAGCATGATTCTGTCAAAACCATTAGTATTGATAAGTTTCGAGTTGCGATGCCGATGAATAACCTTAATGCAGCATTTGGTGATTTTGTACTTAAATGTCAGTTCGGGAAACCTTTTGACGAACTTAGGAGTATTATGAAGAAGGAAAACATAGATGGAATTTTTAAGAAGAGCTTCTTTGCATACTTTCTTAAGCTGTCTGGCCCTGCCCTCTCCGTTTCCCAATGATCATGGTATATGGCCTTCTCAAGTGCAGGATTATGTATGCGGGGGATGATGGAGGTACGAAGAAGGATGGAAATAAGATGGATGAAGTCTGGATCAACTACTGTGGCATGCCGGTTTGTTTTGGATTGAAAGAGTTTGCCATTGTGACCGGCTTGAGATGTGATCGTCCAGAAGAACCTGCCATCAAGAAAATACCCCACAAAGGGTCCAACAAATGAAAAGTAAAAAAAGATAGGTTGTTGGACCTATCTAAAAAGTGAAGGATTTGATAGCGGATCTCAAGAATTAAGACATACCAAAGCACTACAGGGAGAAATTGTGCTTAGTTTGGTTTGTCTATTTCGTTTTATTGGCAAGCGACGTCAAGAAAGTCATAGAACATGATTTGTTGGTGCTTGCTGATGATTTTGGGAGATTCAACGATTATCCCTGTGGCTACGACAGTTACTACTTGACTGTCAAATATTTACTGAAAGAGCTAAAGCCAAAGACGATCACATTATACGGCTTTTCTTAGGCTTTCATGGTAAAATTGATCACTATTTTTACTCATTCATTAATTTATATTGAATTTACTTGTGACTTTTTTTCTTGCTTCCTATTTACAATTTTTAGGCTTGGGCATGTGAAGTCATTCCTTCCCTCCAAAAGCATTTCAAGGATTACTCGGATAAGGTTTCTCAATTAAGGATCCTTAGGTGGTTGGCTGCAGTAGAGAGGAACAAAAAAATATTAATAAGGCTGGTCTCTTTAACCCTCTGGATGATGCAGTACGTCTTCTTTTAACTAAAATAATTTGCCTCAAAGAAAGATATTGAAACAGATGTTTCATCTGTTGTAAGAGATTATCCGTCAACTGCAACTGGTGCAATGGGTAATTTGTTGCAACAGATGATCCATATTTTACAATAGATTAACCATATGTTGCTTTATTTTCTGAACCCTACTCAACAGATTACCCATCTATTATAAATTATACAACAGATGGGTATTCTGATGCAATATATTATCAATGTGTTTCGACTTACATATTAGATGTTACTATAGCTAGATCATTTGTTTCATAAGTTGGCTATATTAATATAACTCGAGCCCCATGTAACCTAACTGACTGCAAATTATGATTATATGATTTAAATTCCTCCTGTCCATTTTTATAGGTTGTGCATCCTTGGATCGTACCTACCATTGATGAGCTGGGGATGACTTTTTTTCTTACTCTGGGTCTTATTGATACAAAATAAGACTCAACGGTGAAGTTAATAAAGAAGAAATTGGATGGAGCAACATCCATAAGAAGAGCAGTTAGGAAAGGTCAGTCTAATGTTGAAACTCTTCACGACCTAACTCAAACTACAACAGATCCAGGTGTTTCTTCTGGGGGTGTTGCTGGTGGAGTTGTTTGTGATGGTGGCAACCATCCTGCTTCTGCTTCTGCTTCCAATCATGATTATGATCATGTTGGTGCTCATAAAAAATAAATATGTTTGAAAACACCCTTTGCACAGGTCCTCCCTCTTACCCCTACAACGGTCCCTCCCACCCTTACAGTGGTCTGTCTCTCCCCTTCTCACCCTTATGTTCTCATTGCAAAAGCAAAGTATGGAAAGACAGAGAGGATAAACTCCTCGACAAGATAGAGGCTATTGTTGAAGCTTCCGAGGAGTTAAAATCTAGGAGGGGTGTCATACCATCCAACGAGGCGAGGGAGCCATGCACTCTTATAGTAGAGGTTAGGAGGAAGAGAATTAAAATTAAACAAATTCTCTCCGTTCTGAAATCAGCGAAAAATGCAACTTCCCCAGCTCCAATAGTTGTTGAAGTTCAGGGGCCGCCGAAGAAGGTGGACATATTTGAGGCGCTTGGCAAGGAGAAAAAGAAGGAACTGGAAGAATTCATCAAGATAAAGGTTAAAAATGAGTACACCATGCATTCATTTGCCTCCAAAGACTTCTCGAATATGACAAATATGTGCGTGTGGTACGAGGACAAGGTAAGTTTACTTTTGCTAACCTATCCTTCCAATCTACTCCATGAAGAAAAATCTACGCAGCAGATGTGTAATATGTTGTAACAGCTTGGTATTCTGTTGCAACATAATACACATCTGATGCATAAGTTGCATTGGCTGGGTAATCTGTGAACTGATTCAGAGAACCCTCTGCATCAGATTCTTTACACTGTACTTTTATTCTTTACAATTACTAACCTATTTAAAAATTATCTTCTTATACCACAGTATGTTGATGAAATTCTCTGCCTCATGAGGGGCAATCAATTAGCGTACCCAGATGCTTATGATGCTGCTGATAGGATAATGGGCCTCAACTTCTACAATAATTTCAAAGATAGGTATGCTGATCTTCATAATATAGCTGATTCTGGTGGCCTGGGATTTGATTAGTTAGTTTTTACGTTCCAATGGGATGAAGAAGCGATTAAATATGTTAGAGGGAAGAGGCCATATCCACACGGCAAGAGCTAGACCAAGGCAAAGAAAATCTTTGCAGTCATGAACGTGGATGTCACCCATTTTCTCACTGTTGAGATATTACTATACGAGGGAAAGATTAAGGTTTATGACTGCAACTTACCTGTGTTCAGCGAGAAGACAATTTTTAACCCACATGCAGCCACTCTTGAAGTTGTTGCCCAAGTTGTTGACGCAGAGTAATCTGATGGATCATTTTCCGACTGAAGTCTTGGGGAAGGAATCATAGGTATTTGAAGGTTGAAATAAGAACATCCAGCTCCCAAAAAATACAATCGGTAAAGCGTGCAGGCCGTACTCGCTTGTATACATAGAGTGTTTGTTGATTGGCACACAAATGACCGGTGTGTGCGACACCATTGTGGGAAAGATGCAATGGGTCTGGGCATATAGGGTACTAACTAAATGGTTGGAGCCCATGTATAAAAAAACATGTACAAAGACAGAGACAAACATGATAACAAATTTTTATTTCAAGCCAATTTACTATATATATAGGGGCAATAATTTTTATGTCTAGCAAAGTTGAATTTTTATAATTTAACAGATTTTATATCTGTTGTAATAGATATAGTACACCTTGTGACAGATTGATTATCTGTTGGAATAGGTTGGTCATCTGTTGCGTTATGCAGATATTCCCCGTCTATCTGTCGCAATAGATTTACGATCTGTTGCAACATATAACTTATCTGTTGCAACTAATCGGTAATCTATTGGAGCAAATAAAAAAAGTAGGAAGACATGTTATATAATTTCTAGCAGAAGACCCACGTGTTGCATCTCATATTGCAACATATGTCTAAATTTGTCTGATAAGATATATCGTCTGTTGCAGCAGATGTATTATCTGTTGCGATATTTGGATCTATTACTCCATTTTAATTAACATGTTCAAAACTCAAAATTAATTATATTCATAGACAGAATAAAATAAATCGAAGCCTTCGAAAATTACATAAAATAAAATTACTCAACAAATAAACGAAATGTAAAAAAATTCATTATGAGTAAAAATGATCTACTATACAAATAAATCAACAAGTTAAACCAAGGAGGATAGGTTATTACATTGACGGACTCGAGCTATAAAGATCTAATCAATATAGACAAGTTGTTCTTAATCCAGTGCTATGGAATTCGACTTTGATCGTCGTGGATCTTTAATGTCAGTTGCGTACGGCTTCTGAGCTTTCGCTTCTCCATATTTCCATGAAAGAGTAGCATATCTTTTGCAGAGTAATCCGGCATCAAGTCCATCATTTGGTACTTGTAATCCATCGCTCAAATACTCGGCATAGGCGGCAACAAAAGGACCGTAATCTCTGTGTTATAAAAAAATAGATAATCCATATCTTGCAGTTCATGCAAGTGTTGTAAAATTTGTGAAATGAAACTAAATCATGACACTTAAACTTATAGGCTACCAATGGTTTGTTGAGCAATTCCGTCAACATATTGTACATCAAATGGATTAGCCATTTTTTCCCAGTATGCTTCAATTGTCGACCAATCAATACAAACCTTTTGATCTAAAAAGCCACTCATATCATGGTAAGTATGCAATATTTTGGCCAGCTTTTGTATCTCAGACGATGGCCCGAAACGTCTCCTTCGCGACATCAAGTCATTAACTCAGATGCACCTCTCTTTTAGAACGACGACAACCAACACCCAATGGAATTCATCACCACAATTGATTGGGATATACACTTCGTCGACCAAATGCCAAGGTAAGCCAGCTGGAATGCTAAAACCTTTGATGATTTTGATTAAGCATTCCTCGTCTTGGGAAACTTATGGCTGCTGTTGACAATACCTATCGTAGGCATTCTTGATGTAAACTTTGTACAAACAATTGCCTGTTGTGTATCTGTATTGTTCTTGTGTTTGCAACTTGGCCTTCTTTCAGAGATAGTAAAAAATGACATCGATGTGCTGTACATATTATCAAATATTTTGGATTACGTGATGAAAAAATCAATACGCAAATGCAGTTAAATAAAGTATTAATTAATAGTAATATGTATGACTTCTAAACCTCATCATTCCAGTAAGTTTGGGGCTGTGACATCAAATAGAACCAATTCTTCATTTCGGGATGTGCAACAACAAAGTCGAACATATCAAAACAAAGACTCGATTCGTTCACTTTGTAGCGCTTGTCATTTTATTTTCTACATGATGATTTATATATGTTAATGTCAGGTTCTTACAACAAGAATTGTATAAACCAATATCCATAAAATTGATTTATGTACCTGCCGGCATGATGCTTTAACAGTCCATCGGCAATTCATTCTGAATAGTCGTTAATCAACTGTATTAGTTTTTTTAGAGCCTCGTCCGAGATGTTGAACCCTTCAAACGGGTAATTCTTCCGTTCTCCCAAACTGACAGGCTCTAGTTTTTCTTCATCTTTGGAAGCAGTTGATGGATTATCAACTGTCATATTATGCTCTTCGGCAGTAGCTGTGACATCCACCTGGAAACCCAAAATTGTCAATGCTAAGCAGAGATATACAATAGATTTTCCATCTATTGCAACAGATGATTCTTATGTTATATCATATGGATTATCTGTTAGGACAAATTCAAATAGGTAAATCAGAGCAGTATGATAATTTTGAATAGGTGACTCATCTGTTGCAACATAAGACTCATCTGTTGAAACAGATAATGAATCTGATGCAACAGGTTAGACAACAGTTGCAACAGATGTATACATCTGTTTGATAATTTTCAGCAGATATATCATCTGTTGAAATAGATATGTTCTTGTTTGTTTTTTGGAACAGATGATGTACATTCACCTTCTTCAGCTTATGCTGCTCTTTTGTGGCCCTTGCACACTGAATGTCAGTGCAAAACAAAGATAGAGGCATTGCAATCTTGTTTTTTTTATGATTAATTATGCCTTGGAAGTGTCTTTCCTTCTCTTCTTAGCTTCCTTGATCTCTAGTGGAGTGTCTGGATATGAAATCCTCTTTAATGGAATGACACCCCTCTTAGATGTCATTTTCTTTATAGAAGCAATTAGTGCATTAATAGCATTAATCACTCCATCGTGTTTCGCCTTGCAGTCTTGACATTTGTATGAAGAACATTTGCTATATGCGGCAAAATCTGGAGAAAAATCTGTATAATCATTATGATTATAATCATAATGGCTTGTTGTTTCAAAATCTGTAAGAGGAGCATCATTAGCCCCACCCTCCAAATAATTGTTTTTCTTATGATGGCTGTTACTCCAAACAATTCCATTTTTATTCCATCAATGACCTTAGGATCCGTTAAAGTTTGCACAGATCATAAAGTAATAAAAAATGGCATCTTCAGCCCTCGGTTGGTCGGAACAAGCCATGGATGGACAATCTAAAATAAATCAGTACATATATTAAGAATGATGATGAAATCATTTAATCATTAATTAAAACAAAAACTTGATTAGAATTAAACTTACTGCTTCCTTAGGGGAATTGAAAAGATCAAGAAATTTTACATTTTTATCGGTTTTGGCCGACAACCATCTCAGGATTCTTGGACAGGAAACTTCTTCCTGGTAGTTCACTTGTTGTCTCAAATAAGGAATGGCTTCAAATGCCCAAGCCTATAACATAATGCCAATAAATCAAAAGCATTATTGAATAAAAAATGATGAATCATATCATGATAAAAGAAATATTTACCATGAAGTCCCATGGAAAACCATATAAGTTGACTGCTTTTGGCGTTAACGGAGTCAACAACTATTCGACAGTCATTTTGAAGCTTTCATAACCCCAAGGATAACTGTTAAATGCCTCAACATCCTTGGAGATATTTATTAAATCGAGGCTTATGTTGTTGTTAACGTCTCTCGCGCAAAGAACATTATGTACAAACCAATCCAAGCACAATGATTGTTTGTGCTTCTTTGAAAGTCCTTTACCTTTCAACGCTTCAATCAGATTTTTATTTTTGAAGCTTGGACCAACAATGGATACCAGGTCATCACGATCACTCGACTTGCCTTTTCCTTTTTTGGGTGTGCAAGGTGCTTTTTTTTTTGTCAGAGTAGGTATAACTTAAGAAGGAGAAGGAGGTTAACATTTTAGTCTGGTAACTATGAAAAACTGCTCCCAACCAAAACAAATAGGCATGCCACAGTAATTTATCTACACCTCATCCATCTTTCTTTGTTTTCATACATAAACCTAGGCTTGAGAAGATTATTTACCATTTTCATCTGGAAACGAGCATTGTTGTCCTCTGGAAAATCAAGATATTTCCCAAAGAAGCTTTCCTTGAAATAAGAATTCAATTTTTGTTCTTGAAGTATTTTTCTAAAGGCGTCAAAAGATTTTCCCATGACTGAATTAACCACGAGATCACCTGTTAAATCTGTGGCACTATCGTACTGCATTCTTACAGGGTAACGATCAATGCTGAAGGTTTTGACCAACTCTTCGACAGAAGGGCTATTAGAATTTGGATTATCTCTTTTAAAAGATTCCTTCTTCCCGTGTTCATTATATTCTACTCCTGATTGAGATAATGCTTGTAAAACAAGCTCATAGAGTGGTGGATATAACTGAGCTGCTGCACTTGTTCCTTTACTTGGACTTGATTCGATTTCTTTTATTTTGGGAGCCATGTTATCTTAAATTAACAGGAACATAACATAGATTATAATTGATTAATGCATAACAGTAATATAACAGTTTCAATAGACAACTAATCTGTTGCACCAGGTATGTTATCTGATGCAACATATAACCGACTTGTTACAACGGATGAGTAATACATGGGAACCATAAAAACAACACTATCTGTTGCACTTGGTATTTTATCTGATGCAACACATAACTGACCCATTGCAACGGATGAATAATCCATTAAAAATAATAAAAATAGATCACTAATCTGTTGTACCAGGTATTTTATCTGTTGCAACATTTAACCGACCTGTTGCAACGGATGAGTAAACCATTAGAAAGAATAAAAACGGATCACTAATCTGTTGTACCAAGTATTTTATCTGTTGCAACAAATAATCGACCTGTATGAGTAAATCATTGGAAAGAATAAAAATAGTCCTAATCTGTTGTAAAATGAAGAGTAGACCGTTGGAAAGAATAAAAATAGATCACTAATCAGTTATCTATTGGATCAATATTGTTTAGATTTCTTCCAAATAGAAGAGTCGTCTATCACAATAGATGAATGATCTGTTAGATTTTTCACCTATTGCATCAGATTTTCATAGTTGTATCATATTTTTAATCTATTGTATCAGGTTTTCATCTATTGCATCATATGTTCATCTATTACATCAGATGTTTCAACTGTTACAATACCATTTCTACCAAGACAAATAACAAATCAACCCAGCAACACCAACATATCACATACACACACACACACTAAGAACATCAACTATGATAAAAAATCACCAACAAATTCGAATCAATAGTACAACAACGAGAAGAAGAAATACAGAAATGCCAGAAATTAGGATTTTATTCAGTCCATATTTCAATACTAGAAGATTAGTTGGCTCAAGTTCCTCTATTTCTTCATAATTTTTTACCTGTGAAAAATGAAATGGGAGGACGAAGAAGTCGAAGTTGTTGTCGCCGGAGAAGTATTCACGTCGATTGACGGTTGAAAGTCGAAAAGGAACTCACCCGACTATTTATCACCGGAGGTTGAAGGGAAAAATTTTATAGAACTATTGGTTGGGAGAAGCTGGAGAGAGTGTGGTTGATTAGGATTGAAGAGGGGTGTGAGTTGGGTTGATTTGTATTTTTAAAAATATTAGAAAGTTTTAAATATATTAATCAAGTCCACAATTAGCTTAACCAAGTTTCCTAATGATGTTTGGCCCTATCTGTTGGTCAATGTCACCAATCCTTCATTCAAGACTTAAAAGACACCTTTCCTTCAATTTTCTCTAGTAACTTACATATAAAAATATAATACGTAGTAACTTACAAATGCAAATACAAAATAATTTTTTAAAAGTACAATTACATCGATGAAAGTAGAATACAAATACAGATAAAAACAAAATGAAACCACAAAATACAAATACAATATGCAGTCAACTATAAATTACAAATATAAAATAATTCTTTAAAATACAAGTGTGAATTGTATAAAATATAAATAATGGTGCGAAGTATAAAATACAAATACAATTGCAAACTATAAAATATAAATACAAGTGCAAACTATAAAATACAAATACAAATGTGAACTATAAAATATAAGTACAGATACAAGAGTGAACTATAAAATACAAATACACTTGAATCAACGAATACTAAAATATAAATGATGGTGTGAACTATAAAATAAAAATATAAATGTGAACTATAAAATACAAATACAAATACAAGTGTGAATTATTAAATACAAATACAATTGTATCAACAAATACAAAAATATAAATGACGGTTTGAATACAAATACAATAAGCGATTGTGAAATTTTTGTTACCATCCATGATTTGTGCTCAACATAGCTATATTTTTTGAAAATACAAAAATATAAAATAGAACAAAAAAATACAAAAAATAAAACCAAAAAAAAAAAGAAGAAAGAAAAATAAAATCTAGAGATAGAAGAGAGAAAAAAAAGTGAAAAGAAAGAAATGAAAAAAATAAAATAGGAAAAAAAAGAAAACAATGGAAAAACATGAAAAAGAAAAAAAAATGAAAAAGAAAAAACTCAAAAAAAAAAAAAAAAGAGATGGTGAATATAAACACATTGAGCGGTTATGATGTTTTCGTCACCATTCATGACTTATACTCAATGTAGCCATGTTTTTTGAGGATACAAAAAAATAAAAAATAATATACAACCAAAAAAAGAAAAAATATGAGAAAGAAAAACAAGATAAAACAAAAAAAACTAATAAGGAAAAAAGGAAAAAAAAAAAAGGAATAAAAGAAGAAAGAGAAGTAGAGGCTCACTACTAAAAAAATAGGAAAATCAACCACAAAAATCGACCACATGTAGTCGGTTTTTCTACATTTGCGACAAAAAAACCGACCAAAACGCCTGGTCGAAAAAAGCATGGTAGCTTTTTTAAAACCTACCACGTGTGGTCGTTTTTTTTAAATATATTTATATTTAAAATTCAATATTATTTTAAAAAAATATTTTTTAAATAGAAATAAATTTTCTAAATAACCGGCCACAAGTGGTCCGTTTTTTATTTAAATTAAATAATTAATTTATAAAAAACCAACCACATGTGGTCGATTTTGTTTAAATTAATTAATTAATTTATAAAAAAAATCAACAACATGTGGTCGGTTTTGTGAAAATTATTTAATAATTTAAATTCAAAACCGACCATATGTGGTTTTTTTTTTTCAAAATTACCAGAAAAACCAACCACATGTGGTCGGATTTTCTGAAAATTTTGTAAAAAAAATATTGAAACTTTTTTTCCAGAAAACTGACCATATGTGGTCGCTTTTTCTGGTAATTTTGTAAAAAAAATAACAGAATATAGCTATGCTACATTCCATTATACAATACAGCCCACCAATCATTTAATATACAATCAACCACCATAAGAATACAAACATTAAAATTTAAATTACATACAAAATTTATGGAGGTTCCAAGTCCAAACTACAAAACATACAAAAGACTAAAAATCAAAACACAAGTTCACATTTCAAGTAACTAAATTCAAAACAAAAGTCACTAATTCATAATTCAAGTAACTACACTAATATATTTCAAGTCACTAATTCGCTTCACAAGTTACCAAACTCAACTAAATTCAAAATGAAAGTTCACATTTCAATTACCTACACTTAAATATTTCAAGTCATTAATTCACTTCACAAGTTACCAAACTAAACTAAATTCAAAACGAAAAGTTCACATGTCAAGTACCTACACCTAAACATTTTCAAGTCACTTCACAAGTTACCACACTAAACTAAATTCAAAATGAAAAGTTCACATTTCAAGTACCTACACATAAATATTTTCAAGTGACTAATTCACTTCACAAGTTACCAAACTAAACTTAATTCCAAATGAAAAGTTCACATTTCAAGTACTTACACTTAAATATTTTCAAGTCTCTAATTCACTTCTCAAGTGACCACACTTTACTAAAATCAAAACACAAGTTCACATTTCAAGTACCTAAATTCAAACAAAGTCACCAATTCATAATTCAAGTAATTACACTTAAACATTTCAAGTCACTAATTCACTTCACAAGTTACCAAACTAAACTAAATTCAAAATGAAAAGTTCACATTTCAAGTACCTATACTTAAACAATTTCAAGTCACTAACTCACTTCTCAAGTGGCCACACTTAACTATATTCAAAACACAAGTCCACCTTTCAAGTGACAAATATTTTGGACTCACTAATTCACTTCTCAAGTGACCACACTTAACTAAATTCAAAATATAAGTCCATATTTCAAGTACCTAGACTTAAATATTTTCGACTCCCTAACTCACTTCTCTAGTGACCACACTTAACTATATTCAAAACACAAGTCCACCTTTCAAGTAACTACACTTAAACATTTCCGACTCACTAATTCTCTTCTCAAATAATTACACTTAACTAAATTCAAAACATAAGTCCACATTTCAAGTACCTACACATTAACATTTTCAAGTCACTAACTAACTTCTCAAGTGACCACACCCAACTAAATTCAAAACACAAATCCACATTTCAAGTACCTATACTTAAACATTTTTGACTCCCTAACTCATTTATCTAGTGACCACACTTAACTAAATTCAAAACAAAAGTCCACATTTCAAGTACCTACACTTAAACATTTTCAAGTCACTTATTCACTTCTCAAGTGACCACACTTAACTAAATTCAAAACACAAGTCCACATTACAAGTACCTACACTTAAATATTTTCAAGTCACTTATTCACTAACACAAGTCCACATTTTAAGTACTTACACTTAAATATTTTCAAGTCACTTATTCACTTTTCAAGTGACCAAACTTAACTAAATTCAAAACACAAGTCCACATTTCAACTATCTACACTTACACATTTTCGACTCCTTAACTCACTTCTCTAGTGACCACACTTTACTATATTCAAAATACAAGTCCACCTTTCAAGTAACTACACTTAAATATTTTTGACTCACCAATTCACTTCTCAAGTGACCACACTTATCTAAATTCAAAACACAAGTTCACATTTCAAGTAACTACACTTAAATATTTTCAAGTCACTAACTCACTTCTCAAGTGACCACACTTAACTAAGTTCAAAACACAAGTTCACATTTTAAGTACCTACACTTAAACATTTTCAACTCCCTAACTCACTTTTCTAATGACCACACTTAACTATATTTAAAACACAAGCCCACCTTTCAAGTAACTACACTTAAACATTTTCAACTCACTAATTAACTTCTCAAATGACCACACTTAACTAAATTCAAAACACAAGTCCACATTTCAAGTACCTACACTTAAATTTTTTCAAGTCACTTATTCACTTCTCTAGTGACCACACTTAACTATATTCAAAACACATGTGCACCTTTCAAGTAACTACACTTAAACATTTTCGACTCACTAATTCACTTCTCAAGTGACCAAACTTTAGTAAATTCTACACATTCATGACAATTTATATGTCAAAAGTCAAAACTTTATTTACCTATCAACTTTTTACGTCTAAAAAACTAATGTTACTTCCTATACTGTGTAACTCTCTCATTGCAACATCCTATATGACATCTTAAAAGGATATTTTGATACGTTATCATAAAATAAAAACTAAACAATATATCAACCATATAATATCCAACTTGATCAAAATATACAGAACATACAGTAATTATGCGTTCAAAAATCTGCCATGTACGCATTAGACAAAAAAGATCGATAATATACAATTAAGCTCATGAATTTATCAAAGTTAGAGAATAAAATTAATCCAGCAAAATAAGGTAGCAAGCTTTAGAGAGAAATCAGTCTTAACCCTTAGAAAAATCTAGGGTTAACTCAAAAAAATTAGACATTTTCGTACATGTTAATAAGATGATATAGAAAAACATGAAATTGAAAGAATTATTTTTAAAAATCATAGCCACGTTTCATGAATTTTAAATCTCAAAATCAAATAGAGCAAACAAAGAAACAAGAGGGAAAAAGAAAAGAAATGAAATCAAACTTATAAAAAAAATCAAACCCGGGTGTGGCCGGTATCGGTCATCGCTGGTTCATCGAGGGAAGGTGACTGGCAGTGGTTGCTGCATGGCTAAAAAGAGGAGGAATTGGCCGACATGAGATTTTGATAGCTGGTTGGCCTTCTATTAATGGAGTAATGATGGTTTTTGCCAACCATGGTGGAGATTGGATCTAGGGAGGCGCCAGTGGGCTAGTGAGGAGAATGGAGAGGCAATTTTCTGCTGGCATGGCTATCCGTCGCTGGTGGAAGTAGTGTCGTGCTGGAGTTGGGTAGTGGATAAGGCGATGACAGCGGTAGTTGGTTGCGGCTGTAGGTGCGGCTCTTCGATGGATGAGAGAGAGAAATTGATGGAGATGAATAGAAAGGTAGAGAGAGAAAATTGTAGAGAGAAGGGGAGGGAGACGGATCTTTTTGTCTAATGGGATAAGAGTTTATTTTTGGTATTTTAAAAAGGAAAGAGTTGAAGAATTAATCTCAGTCCTTGGATCAATTTGATCCATGGTTGAGATTTAAAGTAATAAGATATTTAAAATTAGGCCACAATTGAATCAAAGAGTTGAAATTAAATTCAAGTGGGCAAAATTTAGGCTAAAATTGTCATAGATTGGGTTCAAACAATGGCTAGAATTTAAATAAAATTGAGAAGATAATTGAATTGACTTAACACTGCTATTTTAATAAGTGTAACTGTAATAATGAAAATAATAAGATGTCGCTATTAAAATAACTACGCATGTAAAATCTAAGTTACGTAAAGACATCTATAATAATTAAAATCGACAATAATAATAATTAGAAATAAAATAGACATCTATAAATTATGAAAATTTATTTTAAAATTGTTGATAATGATAATAATATTAATATTAATAATAATAATAATAATTATAGATAATATATTTTATAAAATAATTTTGGGTGTGGTTGTTTACGAAAAATAATAAAATATTATATTTGAATTGATAAATCATAAAAAATGGTAATAAAATAATTTGTTTATATTTTCGGTTGGATTATCGGTTAATTAGATTCAGTTATCTAGCTTTTGATTACTACATACATCACTACACGAGATATATGGATATATACATATATTCGATTGGCTATCATGCTTCCAAATATGTACTATATACATCGATCACATACACCATTTTACTACCCCATAATATACATCGGTTAGTTTATCTTATATTATTATACCTTCAACAGTATACTATATATCACCTTGATCGATCGCATGATATCAGTATATTCAATATATAACTGGACATATTTTGTTAGCTTTAATTTTGACACCGTATTACGTACATCACTACACAAGAGATATACATACATATATATAAATGTAAGCTTCGAACTACGCACTACGTACATCACTGCCTTATATATATATATATATACCTATACATACACATACACATATACACACTACTGCCTATCAAGTTTTAAATACTACTATATACATCACATACATACATGAGTATATTACCACGTAATATAATGCGACGTATTTCATATACATACTTTGATGAGTTATCGATTAATTTGATTATTAGCTTACATTAATATAACTTCAACGTACAGTATATTATTACTTCGATCATTATAAATCGATATTCAATATGTTTGGATAGATTCTTCTAGTTTTTGACTACCTAGTTCATCGATCACTACATTATATATATATATATATATACTATCAACTCTTGAATACATACTATATACATCATATACACGATTTTACTACCCCATAATAATACACAACGTATTTCACATATACTCAAATGAATTATCGGTTAGTTTATCTTATGTTATTATACCTTCACTACATAATATATATATATATATACTATGTATATACCTATACATACACACACATATACACATATCGACTATATCAAGTTCTAAATACGTACTATATACATCACATACGTACACGAGTATATTATCCAATAATATAATGTGATGTATTTTATATACATACTTTGATGAGTTATCGATTTATTTGATTAGCTTACACTAATATAACTTCAACGTACAGTATATTATTACTTCTATCGTTTCAAATCAAGGTATTCAATATTTTTGGATAGATTCTACTACTTTTGGACTACATCATTCATCGATCGATCACTACATCATTCACAAGTATATTGCCTCATAATAGAACACATTCATTATGTTCTGATGAATTATCAGTATATATGTACTTTACATTATTATAACTATAATAGTAGCATTATATTTTTCAAATTACTAAAAATTCCAGATTTAAGAGGTATGTTTTCTTGAAATCTGATAGCCCTCATTAATTCTAAACCATGCTATCTCTCCCTTTTCCTCCCTCACCAGCCGCATAAACCACCACCCAAAAACCCACCAACCACCGTTTCTTTATCGGATTTGACCACCGGTGAGCTTCCAGATCCACCAAGCCGCCACCACCCCAACAACAACCACGAACCAGATCTGGTTGATATTCCAAGTTGAAATTCTTTGTTTCTTTCGATTTCTAAATAGAATTAGTTGGAAAATATTCTGACTCGCTGGATATGAATCAACAGTGGATTTTTATTGAAATTAGCCCTATTCGAATTGATTTTTGTGATTGTTTCATATACGGGTTGGCTGTCAATCGCGTTTTTTGATTTAGGTTCATTGGGTTTTGCTACTGGTTTGAGTCTCGGGATCCCGTTTGACTTAATCCATTCATCGCGACCAGTTTTGAACTTTAATTTTTTAAATATCGAGTTTGAAGGTTGGTTTATTATTGAGGAACACTATTTCGGTGAAACTATTCCGGTGACACTATTACAGCGGTACTATTTTGGCAACCAATTTCTACTATAAATTGCCAAAATCCAGTGACTCAACCAAGTATATGGACACAACCCAGCTTCGATTAGGTGCACTTGATCCATCTTTTCTAGTTGTGTTTAGCTTTCTTGATACTGGTAGTGTTCTGTACTATTCTTGGCTGATTATCTGGTTGTGGGTGTCAAATTTCTTATTGATTGGTTACTTTGTAATAGTATTTTATGTGTGAATCTTTTTATTGTTCTTAGTAGTTTTGGAGTGTGTTACCTTGTCTAATTACTGTTACTTGATTTACTAGCATATCCATTAATTGTGGTAGTATTAGTTCTCGCTATTGACTATTGTTTATCAAAATTTGTGTTATATTATTGGTTTTGTTACTCTCTATCTATTATAGATTGTTGGCTGTGTCTCTAGATCCTTTATTGACTTCATTGTAACTAGTGTTTCCTTTTCACCTTATCTTGATCCCCCTTTGTTATCTTTCTTCCCTTTTTTCTTTCATCCCTTTCCCCTTTGTTTACATAGTGGCAGTGATTGGCGATGGTAGACAAGGGTTATGTCATAGGTTGGGGTTGGGGTCAGGGTCAAGAGGTGTTGGATCTGGGTCAGGGTTTGAGGGGGTTAGGTTTGGGTTGGGTCTAGGATCGTGTTTGGGATTATGGGATAGGGGTAGTAAGGTTAGGCAGGATAAGGGAGCTTCTAGGTTGCGAGTTGGGTCTTGGAACATCAGTACTTTGTAGGTTAAGTCTATAGAGCTGGTGAAGATTCTTAGAAAGAGGAGGGTTAGTGTAGCGTGTGTCCAGGAAACTAAATAGGTAGGCACTAAAGCGAGAGATGTAGATGGATATAAGTTGTGGTACTCGGGTAGCATGAGACATAGAAATGAGGTAGGTATCTTAGTAGATAAAGATCTTAGCGAGCAGGTTGTAGAGGTAAAGAGAATTAGTGATACACTGATGTCTATTAAATTGGTCATGGAAGGGTCTACGGTGAACGTTACCCGCAAGTAGATTTGGACGAGGAGGAGAAGAAGGAATTTTGGAAGGTTTTAGATAAAGTGGTGAGGAGCATCCTGAGCACTGAGAAGCTTCTCATGGGAGGGGATTTCAATGAGCATATTGGGTCTTTCTCGATAGGGTACGATGATGTGCATGGCAGTTTTGGTTTTGGTTTTGGTGAGTGGAATGAAGGAGAAACTTCTTTGTTGGATTTTTCTAGGGCTTTTGGGTTATGGATAGCGAATTCAAGCTTTTTGAAGAAGGAGGATCACCTTATTACATTTTGTAGTTCAGTAGCCAAGACTCAGATAGACTTTTTGCTTCTTAGAGAAGGGCATAGAGCGTTATGTAAAGACTGTAAAGTCATATCTAGTGAGAATCTCTCGACTCAACATAGGTTTTTGGTGATGGACTTGGTTATGAATAAGGGCAAAAAGAAAAGAAGTGGGGAGGCACAACCCAGGATTAAGTGGGGTAGCTTGACTTTAGCTAGTGCTTTGGAGATAAAAGAGAAGTTGAAGAGTAGGGGGAGTGGGAGAGTAGAGGGGGAGTAGATAATATGTGGGAAATGACTAATAGTTGCATTAGGGAGACTGCTAGAAAGGTGTTGGGTATCTCGAGAGGTCAATCTGGCAAACATCGACGAGACTAGTGGTGGAACGAAGAGGTCAGAAGAAAGATAGAGTCTAAGAAAGTAGCTTATGATAAGTTGGTTGGGATTAAGGATGATGAGGAAAGGCAGAAGAATAAAGAGAAGTATAAAGTAGCTAGAAGAGAGGCTAAGTTAGCGGTTACGACGGCTAAGACAACATCTTTTGAGAGCTTATATGCGGCTTTAGAGGAGAAAGACGGAGATAAGAAGTTGTATATGATGGCCAAGGCTAGGGAGCGGAGGGATCGTAACCTTGACCAAGTGAAGTACATCAAAAGAGAGGATGGTATAGTATTGGTTGAGGATGCCTCATTAGGGAGAGGTGGCAGTCCTATTTTCATAAACTTTTAAACGATGAGGGGGACAAAGGTTCTGTGTTAGGAGACTTGGAAATATCTGAGGGGGGTTGCAATTATAGTTATTATAGACGTATCGAGATTAAGGAGGTCAAGGGGGCTATTCACAGGATGCGGTGGGGTAGGGCGACGGGACCAGACGAGATTCCAGTAGATATTTGGAAGAGCACTAGCGGGGCAGGTCTGGAGTGGTTGACAAGGTTGTTTAACATTATTTTTAGAGCTGCTAAGATGCCTAAAGCATGGAGGTAGAGCATGATAATTTCAGTGTATAAGAACAAGGGAGACATTCAGAGTTGTAACAACTATAAAGGTATTAAGTTGTTGAGTCATATTATAAAGGTTTGGGAAAGGGTGGTAGAGTTGAGGATGAGGAGGATCGTTATGATCTCTGAGAATCAGTTCGGTTCATGCCTGGTCGTTCGACTACTGAGGCCATTCACCTTGTGAGGAGATTAGTAGAGCAGTTTCGAGAGAGGAAGAAGGACCTGCACATATTGTATATTGATCTAGAAAAGTCATATGACAGAGTTCCCAGGGAGATTCTGTGGTGGTGCTTGGAGGCTAGAGGGGTGCCCGTGGCATACATTAGGTCGATTCAGGATATGTATAATGGTGCAAAGACTTGTGTGAGGATGGTAGATGGAGATTCGAAGCACTTCATAGTTTTGATAGGGTTGCACCAGGGATCGACTCTTAGCTCATTTCTATTTTCTTTGGTGATGAATGTTTTGACATGACATATTTAAAGGGAGGTGCCTTGGTGTATGTTATTTGCAAATAATGTGGTTTTGATCGACGAGACTCGGGGTGGCGTTAATGATAAGTTGCAAATTTGGAGACAGAAGCTTGAATCTAAAGGTTTTCGATTAAGTAGAACCAAGACGGAGTACTTGGAGTGTAAGTTCAGTGATATGTCGCAAGAAGATGAAGTGGTTGTGAAGCTAGACTCTCAGGCCATCCAGAAGAGGGAGAGTTTCAAGTATCTGGGGTCTATTATTCAGTGTAATAGTGAGATTGACGAGGATGTCATGCATCGTATTGGGGAAGGGTGGTTGAAGTGGAGGCTCGCTTCGAGAGTCCTATATGATAAGAAGGTGTCCCTAAAGCTTAAAGGTAAGTTCTACAGATTGGTAGTCCAGACGACTATGTTGTATGGATAGGAGTGTTGGCCAGTTAAGAATTCCCATATCCAAATAGTGAAGGTGGCAGAGATGCGAATATTGCGATGGATGTGTGGACATACCAAGAAAGATAGGGTGAGGAATGAGATTATTCGAGAGAAGGTGGGAGTTGCCTCGGTGGAGGATAATTTGTGAGAAGTGAGGCTACGTTGGTTCGAGCATGTGATGAAGAGAGGCCTTGATGCTCCAGTGTGGAGGTGTGAGACTCTGGCTAGGGATGGTTTTAGGTGGGATAGAGGTAGAGCAAAGAAATATTAGAGGGAGGTGATTAGGCATGATATGGAGCAATTACAGCTTATAGAGGACATGACCCTTGATAGGAAGATGTGGAGGACCCGGATTAGGGTAGTGGGTTAGGGGGTGGGAGCGCGGAAGTAGTAATAGGGGAGTGCTTCTTTGGGTCTGAAGTTTCTGGTTCGTAGTATTATGGCTGTAGTTTGGGGCTAGTGGTGTTGGCTTTTTTGCATCCCGTACTAGTTTATTATGCACTTATGTTTTGTGTTTGTTATACGGTTAGTTTGTTTTGTGTACCATACTAGTTTATATGCACCTACTTTTTGTATTTGTTATACTGTTATTGGTCCTAAGTCGGAGGTCTATTGGAAATAGCCTCTCTACTTCTCTTGAGGTAGTGGTATGGTCTGCGTACACTCTACCCTCCATAGACCCCACTAGTGGGGAATACACTGGTATGTTGTTGTTGTTGTTGTAGTCATTTAACGTATATACAAAGGAAAATATTTATTTTATATATTGAAACATAAGAAAAAGATAAAGATTATGCTTAACGTAATTTATTTATTTTATTTGATATATTTGTTAGTATTTTTTTACAAAATCAAAGATTGATTGATTTTTATTATTATTATTTAGTTATTAACTACGTGTTATCAGTGTAATTTCAAAAAGTTATATATTTGATTTTACATATAATTATTTTTTAATAAAAACCGACCACAAGTGGTGTCTTTATAAAAATATTTTATTTTCTTAATATAAAAGAGACCACAAGTGGTCGGTTTGCTAAATAATTTTATTTTTTATATTTTTGTAATTACAAAACCAAATACTTGTGGTCGCTGGTCGCTTTTTAATAATCTTTTTAATTATATTTTAAAAATAAAACTGACCACAAGTGGTTGATTTTTTTAAATTATTTTCTTTTTTATTTTTTTAAAATCCCAAAACCGACCTCTTGTGGTTGCATTTATAAAATATTTTAAATTTAATTTTAAAATAAAATTGACCACAAGTGGTCGCTTTTTAAAAATTTTTTTTAAATAAAATAGACCACAAGTGGTCAGTTTTTTTATTTTTTCTTATTTTTTTAATTAAAAACCGACCACTTGTGGTCGATTTTTAAAAAATAGTTTTTAATTATATTTTTAAATAAAACCGGCCACAAGTGGTCGGTTTTTTAAAATTATTTTCACGTCCAATTTTTAAAAATCTAAAAGCGACCACAAATGGTAGTTCTTTTTTTAAAAGAAAAAATAATTAATATAAAATTTATTGAAATAATTATTTTGAAATTTTAAAATATTAAAGCGACCATATGTGGTTGCTTTTTAAAAAAAAATATTTTTTAAAAAAAATAAAAAATCGACCACATGTGGTCGGTTTTTTCCGAACACAATCTGTGGTTGGTTTTTCTATTTTTTTTGTAGTGGCTATAGATAGTAGAGAGGAAAAAAAGAAACGGAAAAGGAAAAAGAAAAAATAAAAAAGAAAAGAAGAAAAAAAAGAAGTAGAGGCTATGAATTGTAATTTTGAAAGTCAGGTTAGGAGCATTCCCATTTTTGTGAAATATAAGCTATTTTCTGTAAGGGCCCCATAAATATAAGGCTAGGCCCTCCTTCTAAGCACATAAATATAAGGCTAAGTTCTTCTCAATCTACCTCGTCTCAAGTCATGTATTGATATGGCGGATAAAGGTACACACCTTTTCTTTGTATATTTCATTACACTAGGTTAAGACTTTTAGGCCTATAAATATAAGGTTAGGTCATCTCTCATGGATTAACATAAGACGTACTCCGATAAGGTATTGACCGTCATAAGTCTAAGGAGACAAAGACTTAACATAACTTGTAAATTTGTGGTTGCATTTCTTTGTTATTCTAACTCTTGGTATCACAACTTTTCACATAAATCTTGAACAACATTAATCGTTCATGAGGCAAATAGTTCAAAATACTGAAATAAAACTTGCATCACCTTTAAATCAATAAAGCAAATTGAATCTGATTTTTGTCTTTCTTGTCGATGGTAGATTTTGCGTTGGTTGCTGCTCATATGCACATGATTGTTTTTGGCCCTATTTTTGGTTGCCTCTCACAAAGTCAGTAGGATTTTAATTAAACAAGTCAAGCGCATTTTGATTTGTTAGCAGTGTTTTTCTAACATAGATATGCTTCCGCCAGTAACTAAAATATGATAGTCAAGAATGAAATTTAATAGTGTAGTATGAGCTTAGCAATGACATGTTGAATCCTAAGATTGAATTTATTTTGTAAATTGAAGTAAATAGTGTACACCAAAGCTATCTATTTACTTTGGTTTATGGGACTTGTTTAATCCATTTTGAGGGACAGAAAATTACATGGTATAGCCCCAATCACGGGTGACTTTAGATTTTTGACCCCCAGAAGAAAAGTCTTTAAATACTAGCCTTCCTTCCTTTTAAAGTGTAGTACAAGTACATTTTTTTCCCTTTACAGCTCAAATATTTTTGAACTTTTCATACTCATTTGACTCTCAAATTCTATTTTTATTTTTGTTATTTTCACTTTTTTATTTTTCTTTATTTTAATTTTTATGTTTTAATTAATTTGTCTCAACCTTTATTTTTTATCTTTTTCTTTCTCAAATATTATCTATTTCTTCATTTCTTTTTTTTGTTTAAATTCATTTGTCTCTACCTTTATTTTTTTTTTTTTTTTTTTTTTTTTTCTTAACCTTTATTTTTTTTTCTCTTTTTTTCTCAATCTCATTTTTTTATTTCTCTATTTTGTTTGTTCTCTTTTCTCCCAACTTATATTATATTTTGCTAATTAATAAAAAAATTAGATAATCTGCAAAGGGATCTTCTTTTTTTGACATTAAAGCAAATTTAAGGGCATGGATTGTTGTTAGGAAGTTTTTTGGGATAAGTTTTGTCTCTAAGGCCAAAATTATAAAACAACTTATAAATCAAGGCACAATGTGATAGTGTCAAGTCTTGCTTGTGGAGCATAACTTGTTGTTTGAAAATCCTTGAGTTAAGTCTTACTTTTAAGACAAGAGTTATAGAACATCTCATAAACCAAGAAACAATGTGGTAGTGTCAATACTTGTCTATTGGGCGTAACTTGTTCTTTTGGGGGGTTCTTGGGCTAAGTCTTGTCTTAGAGGTAAGACTAATAGAGCATCACATAAATCAAGACACAATATGATAGTGTCAACTATTATCCATAGAGCGTAACTTCCTAGCTAAGTCTTGCCTCTAAGGCAAGAGTTATAGAATATCTTATAAATTAAGACACGATGTGGTAGAGTCAACTCTTGCCCATGGGGCATAAATTGTTGTTTGAAAGTCCTTGGACTAATTCGTGCCTCTAAGGCAAGGGTTATAGAATATCTCACAAATCAAGACATAATGTGCTAGTGTCAACTCTTATCCATGGGGCATAACTTGTTGTTTAAAAGTCCTTGGTTTATCAAACATCTCATAAATCAAGGCATAATATGGTAGTGTCAAATTTTGCCCGTGGAGCATAACTTGTTGTTTAAAAGTCACCGGGCTAAGTCTTTTCTCTGAGATAAGAGTTATAGAACATCTCATAAATCAAAATATAATGTGATAGTATCAACTCTTCTCATGGGGTGTAAATTATTGTTTGAAAGTCCTTGGTTTAAGTCTTTTCTAAGGCCAGAGTTATAGAGTATGTAAAACATAATGTGGTAATGTCAACTCTTGCCCATGGGGCACAACTTGTTACTTGAAAGCCCTTGGTCTAAGTCTTTCCTCTAAGGAAAGAGTTATAAAATATCTCATAAATCAATACACAATGTGGTGGTGTCAACTCTTATCCATGGGGAATAACTTGTTGTTTGATGGTCCTTAGGCTGAGTCTTACCTCTAAGACAAAAGTTATACAGCATTTCATAAGTTAAAAACACAATGTGTTAGTGTTGACTCTTGCCCAATGTACGTAACTTGTTTGAAAATTCATGGGATAAATTGTGCCTCTAAGGCGAGAGTTGTAGAACATCTCATAAATAAAGACACAACGTGGTAGTGTCAACTCTTTCCCATGGGATATAATTTGTTGTTTGAAAGTCCTTGAGCTAAGTCTTGTCTCTATAGCAAGAGTTGTGGAACATCTCATAAATGAAGACACAACGTGGTAGTGTCAACTCTTGCCCGTGGGGCATAATTTATAGTTTGAAAGTCCTTGAGCTAAGTATTGCCTCTAAGGCAAGAGTTGTAGAACATCTCATAAATGAAGACATAATGCAGTAGTGTCAACTTTTGCTCATGGGGCGTAATTTGTAATTTGAAAGTCCTTGAGCTAAGTCTTGCCTCTAAGGCAAGAGTTGTAGAACATCTCATAAATAAAAACATAATGTGGTAGTGTCGACTTGTAATACCCCGTATTCTTCAAATTTCAATTCAGCTTAGAATGGGCGCATTAGAGACTTAGGACCTAAAATTTTAGCTAAGTGTTGGAGTATTAGTCTCATTTTTTGGCCTCGAAGCTTTGATGAATTTATTTTTGACCTCCCCGACCTTGGAATGTAAATTTTTAAGTTGTTTCAGGATTGGGGTAGTCCATAGTACCTTTCTGGTAAGTTTTAGAATTTTCAAAGAAGGTTTGGGCCACGTCGAGAAGGGCAACACAACATTTTGCCTATCGTGTCACAATAAGAGATGCGATGCTTCGCTTATCTCGTTGGTGCCTAATTTTGTATTGTTAAATGACGGGTCCATGAGGGTATTTGAGTCATTTACCCTTACCCAAATCCTCCCAAAATACATAATTTGAGCACCAAATAGCATAGATACTTCATTATTCAACTTTTTCCTCTCTAAGACAAAACCCTAGCTCTAAGAAATCAAGAATAATTCTATTACTTCTTCTCCAAGAAAGTCAATAATCCAAGCTTCCGGGTTCAAGAACTTCAAGAAGAAGCTTCAAGAACACCATTAGAGATTCAAAAGTTCAAGATTTTACATTTAATTAATCCAACAAGATATGTGGGGTTATGAACAAGGATACTTCTTTCATCCTTGTGCCCAAAACAAGTTTTTAAAGTTGAATTTACATGAAATTATATGATTTGCAGTTTAGGGTTCATACCCTATTATCATTATTTAAAGATTATGATATTACAAGTGTTTTACATGTTGAATTGCATATATACTTTCACATCTTTATGCGTGTGACTTGATTTTACAAATTGAGAATTGAATTTCATTATCTTGACTAGAATTGTTAAAGTATTTCAAGATTATTATTGTTGAGCACGATCTCTGTGATGATTTGACATGAGTTTAAAGCATGGGTTTTTAAGCCCCTAGTTTGAGTATTGATATTTCAAGAAGATTTTGCTTTTAAGCATCCTATGACTAGTTTACATTCAGATTTGATCTTTTGATCCTCAGCTTAGATATGGAATCCACATTATGGTTTTTATTATAGTTTACATTAAACAGATGCATAACTAATTTTCATTATAAACCCTTATGCTAGTTTAAGATGAATTTCCTACAAAATGAGAATACAGATTAAAGGGAGTAGTATTTAGCACCGAGTTGGGTATGTGTCCTAGTTCATACTCCCCAGAACTATGAGCCAAGTAGGTATAAATTATTCAGATTATTCTCATTTATATGGATGACAGATATAAATTATGATCACTTAGCTCATGTTATACTCCTTGGCAAGAGTATGACACCTCTCCCCAACATGAAATATTCCCTTTAGAGGAACTAAATGTTGGACACTATGACAGGTCACATAGTGTATGTCGGTTAGAAGAACCTTCCTAGTAGAAAAGAATAATAGAAAAGCTTTTAGAAATTAAGTGTAAAGGCTTAAGAATTTACTCAAATATTGTCTTACTTAAGACATCAGTTACAGAATTTCAGCTTTTAGTTTTCATATGATAAAGGTAGGTCCTTTCTACACTTAGATTGCATAATTTGAAAATAGATTACCAGTACAACTTTTAGAACTAAGTGCCATGGCTCACGAGATTTATAGAGTATGCTTTATTATTCATGATTTATGATTTCCATCTTTCAGTTATTCAAGCCAATGTAAGTCATTTACACTTAGCATGCATTCCTTTATAAGTTTTGTGAACATTGAGATATTGTATTTACTTATGCAT
Organism: Capsicum annuum; assembly: GCF_002878395.1. Taxonomy (NCBI): domain Eukaryota; kingdom Viridiplantae; phylum Streptophyta; class Magnoliopsida; order Solanales; family Solanaceae; genus Capsicum; species Capsicum annuum. The sequence continues at coordinate 160,646,418 of NC_061116.1, read as the reverse complement.
TCACCCCCACATGCTCAGTACATTCCAAAAGCATTGATCCATATATACATCTTTGTGCTACATTATTTAATAATATAGGTTCAGGTGCTCAGCTCTAACAGCGTGATTGACCGTGAGCATCTCTATCTACATTTCGACAGTTAGTGAGTCCTCATAGTTTGAGGACCTAGTTATTCAAAATTTCAGCTTTATGCAGTATTTGATTAGTTGTTTTTAGTTCAAATCAAATCAGCTGGGAGTCTGTCCTAGTGGCTCTCTAATTGTTGGGAGTAGAGGCTTGTCAGACTACTAGTTATATTTCAGATTTCAAGAATTGGTTGCCTAGATTGTTTAGTAAAATACTTTCAGACATTATGTTTAGTTAAACTCAGTCTAGTTAAGACAGTAAATCCAGTATTTCAGTATTTCATATGCCTAAATTATCTTTATTATGAGTTACAGAATTAGAAGAAGTCTTAGAGGGTTAGCTTGGGGCTACTCGTAGTCTTGAGTACCGTGTGACGTCTCGGGACCTGTTTTCAAGGCATTACACAACTCTTATCCATGAAACATAACTTTTTATTTGAAAGCCATAAATCTTGCCTCTGCAATGTGGTAGTGTCAACTCTTACCCATGAAACATAGCTTGTTGTTTGAAAGTTATAAGTCTTGCCTCTATAATGTGATAGTGTCAACTCTTGCTCATGAGATTTAACTTGATTGTAAGAAACCGAAGAAAAGAATAAAAGTAATAAAATTACAGAAAAAGAAGAAAATGCAGAAAAATATTAACAAAATTAAAATCAAAGAAAATGTAGAAGTTGAGAAAGAACAGAAAAAATAAAATTTGAGAAGAAAATTTTAAAAAATAAAGGCCGAGAAAAAATTAAAAAGAAAAAGAAAGAAAATAAAAATAAAAATCAAAGAAAAGTATTTTTTATTAAAGTAGACGTTGAGGGGAGTAGAGGAAAAAAAGAGTATGGGTTGAAAAAAACTAAAAAGAACAAAAAAGAAGAGGAAAGAAAAAATAAAAAATTAAAGTAGAATTAAAAAAAAGTTGAGTGGAGAAAAGGGAAAAAAGTAAGGGTTGAGAAAAACTAAAAATAAAAACTAAAGTAAAGTTGAAAGATGAATAAGTATGAAGTTGTTATACATTATGAGGATCATTTATGTAACTTACTCCATTTAACAGGGGCAATTTTGTCTGAAAATATATCACCTAATAGCTGAAGGCTATTTTTATAAAGCTTTCTTATTTCGGGTAAAAATTTGAAAGCCATCTTATTTTGGGGCTATTTCTGTAGTTTCACCTTCGAGGGATATCACTAAGTTTGAACAAGCAGTGGTCTGCCTAAAGGAGATTTATTATGTGAACATATTTTGATTTAGTAAATTTGTCAACCTAAAAGGGATAGGTTTCTAATACTAAAATAGTTTCTTGTGCTGCCCAAAGGAGGCTACTTGTTGATGCTGCGGGACTCATCATTGTGATATTATTATTATTGTTGTTGCTGTTGTTGATTATTATTGCTATTATTATTATTATTATTATTATTATTATTATTATTATTATTATTATTATTATTATTCCTTTCTATTTTGGTAAAACTTCATTCATGTTATTTTGTGAAAAATTATCATTTCTTTGGGAGGCAGGACACACGTGCCCACAATATTTACACAAACACTGCAGAGTAGCTCAGTATTCATTGCTTGTCAATGCACCTACTACAAGAAGACTTCTTCACTTTTGTATGAAATAGGTTTCTAATATTGAAATATTTTCTTGCCTTGCCTAAAGAGGGGCTATTTATTGATGTTGCAACACTCATCATTGTGATAATATTATTATTCTTCTACCTTGCTATTTTGATAAAATTTTGTTCATATTATGTTGTGAACAATTGTCAGTTCTTTGAACAATAACTATGTTAAAGTTGTGGTTTTATCAGGCTCTTTAAGAGATGGAAAGAAGATCTTGAATTTTCTTTGGGTGTGACTGACATATATTAATCCTTGCATGAAAATGAGCCACCAGCTCTTACTAATTCTAGTACAACTATTGAAAAAGAACTTTTTGCTAAGTGGGAGAGATCTAATAGGCTATGCATCCTTGCCATTAGGAGGTCAATTGTTGAGCACCTCAAAAGTGGCTTAACTAAAACTACCAATGCCAAATAATTTCTTGTCTAAGTGGAAGAAAGGTATCTTATATCTAGTAAGGCTAAGACTTGAGATCTAATGAATAAACTCGTTGGAATAAGGTATTACTTTATTGGGGGTGTTAGCGATTACATACTTAAGATGCTTCACATCCATTCTAAACTAAAAACTCTTGAAATAACTCTTCCTAATCCTTACATTGTTCACTCTACTCTTAAATCCTTGCCTGTTGAGTTTAGCCAAATGAAAATTACCTATAATACTCACAATGAATCTTGATTAATCAATGATTTCATCTCCAATGTGTTGTTGAAGAGGGAAAAATTAAAGTCGCCATAAATGCTCAAGTTGAAGTAGAGTTCATAGAAATAGTTTTCAACTTAGAAACTTGTTATAAGTATTTTTAGAAAACACTCTTTATGTATCGTCTTTTAGATGAAATTTAATTTCTATTCCAGTTTTAGGCGTATTTGTTTATGATTTTAATTTTCTTAATGGAAAAGTGAATTTACTTTTGAACTCTCGAGTTTTTTGTCATGGAATCGTATTTGATAGTTTGTTTAAAATTCCCTTGGCTTTTGATTTCTAATACAACCTTTTTAATTCTAAAATTGTTGGGTCTTGTTAAATTGAAAAGAAAGAGAACCGATATTAGAAATTGTATTGATTGATTATTCCTGCAAGTCCATGGGATTAAATAGCTGTTACAGATAATGTAAATAAGGAAAGAAAATAAGAAAGTATTACATAATATTCTGATTGCTTGATTCTAGGAATTAGAAAATATTCTCATATCTACACTAATTATACCATATAACACAATCTCTTAAGCTATAGTGTATAAGTTATATGTTTCCATTTTTCCATAAATATAATCAATGCTGGATGCTCAGAGTGATTTTGTGAAAATATCTTCTATTTGATTTTTTGAGTTAACAAAACTTATAGTGATGTATCTAGACTCAATCATGTCTTGAATGAAGTGACAATTTATCTCAATGTGCTTTGCTCCTTTATGAAACACAACATTAGAAGTGATATGCAGTGCTTGGTAATCACAAATCAATTTCATTGATTAAACTCCTCCCATTTTCAATTCTTGGAAAAGTCGTCTTAACCATATAAGCTCACATATAGCTAGTACCATAGGTAGATACTCTGCCTCTATGCTTGATCTAGCTACGACTACTTGCTTTTTTATTTTTTTAAGTTAGTAGATTACCTCCAAATAGAACACAATAACCAAAAGTATACCACCTATCAAAAGGAGATCCTATCCAATCTACATCAGAATACCCAATAGTATAAGTGTGTCCCTTGTCCTGAAGAGCTTTTGATATATCACAAGATGCGAATCACAACATACCAGTGGTTATCAGAACGTGATTGAAAAAACTGGCTAACTACACTAACAATAAATGACATATTTGGACATGTGATTATAAAGTAGTTGATTTTGCCAACAAGTCTCCGATATATGACAGGATCTTTTAAAGATTCCCTCTGTCCTATAATAAGCTTAGTTTTTGAATTCATGGGAGTGTTCACGTATTTGAAATCCAACATACCAGAATCTTCCAAAATATCAAAGGAATCTTTCCTCTATGTAATAGCAATACCAACCCAGACTGTGTTATTTCAATGCTTAGAAAGTATTTTAGCTTGCCCAAATCCTTAGTCTGGAGGTGAATTAAGGGGTGCTATTTGAGTTGAGCAATACCTTCATGATCATCTCATGTGATAACCAAATTAACTCAAACAATTTAAAATATACATTTGACATGAGAATAACACTTATAAAATACGAAGTGATCACGGTCTGTTCATATCATTCCAAATTGTTGGACAACAACTCAAAAATAACCAAACTTTGCTTTGAGAGATTGTTTGAGACCATAATCGGATCTACGAAGTCTACAAACAAGTATAGACTCCCCCTAAGCAACAAACCCTAGAAGTTAATCCATGTATACCTCTTTAGCAATTTCCCCATGAAGGAAAGCATTTTTAATATCCAACTAAAAAAAGGATAGTGAATCTGTAATGACCCTTCAGGTTATTTTTAGTATTCCTACTTATTTTCACCATTAGAGATTTTTCATAGTTTTCCCAAGTTATTTATGACTTAATGGAACTGATAGTTAGGTTACGAGGTAGTTCTCTTGGTTTTTAGAGTTAATTTCCCATTTAGAAGTCTTCTCCGATCCCAAATGGCCCCCGAGCAAAAACTTTAGTAAAATACTTTGGATGAAAATTATAACTTCCCCAACAGCTTTGGAATATTGATTTTAGGCTAGGTATACCCTTGATTTGGGTCCCACTACACTCAAGCTCATTTCGACCTAATAGTCAAAGTCAAAAAAATCAGAAGACATGGGTGTGAGACCCATAAGTGGCCTAAATAACCTCATATGGAAAATTTGACTTCATCAATACATCAAAATAGTCAAAATTAGTGGGGTTACATATTTTTTTTATGAAAAACAGAGTTTGAATGAGTACGGAAGGTCAAAGATAAGTTTTGACCTTGTGGACCCTATTTATGTGCAAATAAAAAGGGCCCTTGATCGAGATTTGGGCATTTTTTACCTCTCTTTGAACCTTAACAGCCCTAGAAAGATGTGTTGACTTCAAATTGAGTCTTAGGGGTGCATTATAAGCTTGATGAACATTTATATTTGTGATTAACAATGGATTTGAGGGAAGAATCCTTCCTTTTCATACTTTAATTTCTTGAATTTGCGACCAAAACTCCAAATGGATTGAGGCTTGATTTTAGCCCCAAATATATTTTTTTTGCACAAATTTCTTGAGGGATTTTACTTCCTAATAGTAATTGAGCATTGGGCTGGTCTCAAAAACTCGATTTTCGTATGTGAGATCCACTTTTGGATTTTTGGTGTCATTTTGGAACCGAACCGCAATGGTACAATATGGGTATTGTTATTCTCATAATAATGCATAGATTATTTTTTTGTATCATAGATCCTTGGAGAATCTTCGAGGAAAAAGAAAGTGAAGATTGTTAGTTGGTGAGCTATATTTGGATTCAAGGAGGTTAGGCTTACTTTTGTTAGATTGAGATTTATTATAGTATGATTTTGATATCTTGTTGAGATTGGGATGGGTTTTAGGCATTGGTATTAAAAATAGAATATTTAGGATTAGTTGAACTACTTATCAATTGAACTTGTATAGTGTAGTGATTGACTTATAGCTCAGAACCTTGGCTAGTTCGACTTGTTATCTCATGAATAGTATGAGAATGCTCTAGCTGTTGTAATTATATGGGAGTGATCTTGTTCACTCACACTAAGAGTAATTTGACCTTAGATATGTTTAGTTGTGAAATTTGCCTTAGATGCCTTGAATGAACTAAGAGTAATAATTAAGGAAGAATTATACCATAGAACTAGTATGGCTTGTTAAACCCCCTAAGACATGATGTAGATGAATTATTCTAGTCCCGGGTAGAATTTAGACTTGAATGGATAATTTGGGATATTAGAAGCGGAACGTGACTGCATTAAGCTTGGATTATGTAAATTCTTAGTGACTTAGATATTTGTTAAACGCCTAGAATATGCTTTTGGGAATGTGATGGTTAGACCCGATAGATGGGTTATTGATGATGTTGGCTTTGGAAATAATGTGTATGTTGATTTTCATCTTCTTGAAATTGTTGATTATCAATGAAAGGTCTTGTAAATGAGCCTATGACTATGCTATCACTTGAATTATTGGCTTATTGTTATATGAACCTTGGATTATGCTATTACACATATTATGTTCTATTTGTATGACTAAACTAATGTTTGTGTAAAAGAATCACTTAATCATTATATTATGAATCATGCATATAAAGGGAGATTCTAGAAAGTATAATCATGGCTAGTTATTGACCATGCTAATAATCATGTTAAGCTTGGTAATATACAAAGTGTTCTTGTCATAGTAAATAAATGCTTATGAACCTACAAACATATTGCATTGATAATAAATGGAAAGGTGTGATGATATGTCCTTCTTACTTTTTTCATTCTATTCTTTGTGGGTTTAAACTTGTTATTAATTTGGCTATATATATGTGTGTGTACGTGTGTATGTATATTGTTGTCATGGTAAATAATTGATTTTATAATGATGCTCAGTGAATTTAGAGGTACATTGATGTTATAATAATGCCCGGTAATTTCGGAAGAGGTATTAATGTTATGATGATACTCGGTAAATCCGGAGGATATGTTGATGATGTGATGATGCCCGGTGAATCTATAGGATATATTGATGTTATGATGATACCTGGTGAATTCAAATGATATGTTGATGATGTGATAATGCTCGATAAATATGGAATAGGTATTGATGTTATGATGATGCTCGGTGAATTCGGAGGATATGTTGATGATGTGATGATGCCCGATAAATCCAGAAAAGGTATTGATATTATGGTGATTCCCGGTAAACTCGAAGGATATATTGATGTTATGGTGATGTTATGTATGGTAAGCATGCGTGAAAATATAGGTATATCCGTAGTTGTTCCATTGTATAATTAAGTCCTCGTACGTATGAAGGATATGATGTTTTACTTGGGAAGTGTCTCTAATTCTCTATCATTAATCACTAGTTAAGTTGCATGGCTCTTGTTAATATTAAATAGTGAATAAAAGTAGAAATTTCCTACTAGTGAGTCAAGACTGATTGGTAAGTGTAGTCATGTGTAGAATTTAGAAATCACCTAGTAAACATATTTGGCTTTAATAAATGGTTATTTTATGGGATTTTGCCTAGTGAAGTGAGTTATGTCATAACTAATTGTTTATATAATGTGGTTATATTACTTGTGGCTAGGATTCCTAGAATACTAGTTGGTGAACCTCTTTTAGTTAAATATGGAAATTAGTCGCCATTCTTGTTAAATGGTTAATGTTAATAATAGACCTAGCATTATTGATGATTTGTGATATTGACGCCTAGTAGGTGATGCCGTGGGTTGCTTAAGTTTTAACTTAGAGATTTATGGTGTTAACGAATGAGAGGTGTTGACTAATAGATAGATAAATATGTTTGATAATATGTAACCTCTTCGTATATGATGGCTAGTACACCTACGGTAACTAGGAATGAACTCTGGATTAAATGGTGATTATGTCTTAGTTGTGCATCTTGACTTGATATGAAAGTTGGCTATTTAATAATGGTAAGTAGTTTCTATTTAATGAAGAAGGTCTATAAAGAATCAGTTAGGCTAATGGTTGGAGGCCTTATGATGACTAGCAAATTAGTAGCTTAATAGTAAATGATGGTTAGTTGATATAGACTAGATTGAGTATATTAATGAGTTGGAGGTCTAAATGACTATAGAACTATGGTTATGATTATATTGGTTCCGTTGTGTCAAATATGGTAATTGATGATGATTATAGAACTTGGCAATTGGCCGTTAATGGTAACATGGAAATCATGGTAAATATGAGTTGGTTGTGTGTATACATATTCTTGATGTATTGATGAATTGATCTATTGGTGCACTCTCTGGTGGTATGGGACATTATGATGAGTTCTTTACTTTGTGCTCTTTTGGGTGTACTTCCCGGTGTTATGGAATGCTGTGGTAAGTTCTTTTTCTTTATGCTCTAATGATGGTATGCACACTAAACATGGTATTTATGCGATTGTCATTGTATATATATTGCTTTACACTTACGAATCAGTTATTCATTATGTATGATAGTTGTGGTACATTTTGAAATGAGATGTCGTATTATTGTTCTAGTTGATTAGTTATATTGTATAGTGATGATGAAGACGATTCAGGTTCGTTTCTGTACCTCGATTTGTAGTTATTAACTTACTTTATATCATTTTTATATTATAATTTAGCTCAGTCGGCCGATGATGCCTACTGAGTACCTATTGTTTTAGTACTCATACTGCACTTTTGTATATTTTTGGTTCATACCCGAGTACTAGTTGCCGCCGCTGAGTTAAGATCATGTTGTGTTGATCTTTCGTAGATAGGGTGAGCTCTTGGAGTTTAAGTTTCCCATTCCCCTCCTATCTTTATTAAGTTTTTTGTATCTGAGACGAATGTATAAGATTATTTAGACTTTGAGTTGTATTTCCTATTGTCGAACGTAGATGCTCTTATACTAATATTACCATGTCGTGGTAATTAGTATCCATAGTTACTTGTCTATTGTGGAACATCGTTGTTTGTTGTGGTGTTCATCAATTGTGGCCCTTGTTTGGCATTTCTACCAAAGTAACCCATTACCTTAGCTCTGGGTTACGGTGTTGGCTTACCTACTGGCAGGTTTAGTAGGTGCCATCACGACTTATGAATAGGTTCATGACAAATTAGTATCAAAGCCTAGATTTCACCGGTATTGTTGGTACAAGAGCAAGTATCTAATAGAGTCATATGGATCAGAACGTTGACGTCAGTTTCCTATCTTTAGGAGGCTATGTGACATTCTTAGGCGTCCTTCATTTTTTTCATATCATGCTAAGAGTATAAGTTGGTTTGTATTATATTTTCTTGACTTTACTCTTTTACAGATGCAGAGGAAACGTGCTACGTCTATGTAAGACGAAGGTCCCAAGATACAGGGCCAGGAATCCTGCTTCTATTCATAGATGACCTAGAGATTGAGAACAACCTCATGATGTGTCCCCAGCTAGAGCTAGGATAAGACGCGTTCCCCAGAACCTATACCTGCACCTGAGATAAAGATTCCTCTGCCACAGCCAGTGGTGGGCCAGAGACCAGCCCAGGCTCCGCTAGATTTCATTCCTTCTTCATTGCTCAGAGATGCCCTGATTCAAATACTGAGTATGGTTTGAGCTGTACAGTCTGATGGTGCACAGACTATTGGGATCGCAGCACAGCCTATAGCTGCAGCTCACAATGTTAAGATTCCTCTGGAACTATTAGTCGTTTAGTCTGTAGACACGCCGCTAGTTATGACCCAACCTGCTATGTCTATCGATGAGCAAAAGATATTGGGTAGATTTTTTAGGTAGGCTTTACCTAGGTTTTCTGGTGCTCCTGAAGATGATGTATTTAAGTTTCTTACTACTTGTGAGGATAGGCTTTATGGTATATTTGGTGGGAGTCATAGTGGCTCTCACTTCATAGGTGGTGGTTGTTATGTTGGGTATCATCGTCGTCCATCTTTTCAACCTCAGAGTCAACCTAGCCGATCAGTTCAGGCAGCTCTTCAGACTACAAGCAAAGGTCAGTTTATTTCTAGTGGTCACCCTAGTAAGGGTGGTGATCAGTCCTCGAAGGGTTTATTTTTGAGTTATACTAAATGTGATAGTTTATTTGGTTCTGTCAGATTTGTAAGTTTTGGTTCTGTTCGTGACTCTTGCTTTACTTGTAGGCTTCCTAGTTATTTTTGTGAGATTTTACTAGTCATGGGATGATGGTTGTTTCAGTCGAGGGTGTGACTCCTATTAGGGAAGTTCACCCCTCAGGTAAAGGTGGTTCGCGAGGTCGTAGGGGTGGTTACCATAGTGCTCGAGGTGGTACTCAGGCAGGCAGGATAAGAGGTCAGTCAGGTGTTCAGCCAGGTGGCGGGCGTGGTCAGTTGTATATAGTACCTGTTAGACCCGAAACTGAGACTTCAGATGCTGTTGTGACATGTATGATTTTGGTGTGCCTCAAGTTGTCTCTTGCTTTATTTGATCTCGAATCCACTTATTCTTCTATATCTGCTTATTATGCACCACAGTTGGATTTGACTAGTTATTATTATTTGTTCCATTATGCATATCTAGTCTCATGAGTGATTCTTTATTAGTGGATTAAGTGTTTTAGATCATGTGTTGTTACAGTTAGTGATGTTGATACTTTTGTTGATCTTATTATTCTAGATCTGCTGGATTTTGATGTGATACTAGGCGTGGACTCTATCCTATTATTTGTGAGTTTCTTGATGTGTTTCCTGTCGATCTGCTTAGTATTCCCCCTGACCGTGAGATTGAGTTTTCTATTGACCTTTAGCCTGGCACCCCACCTATTTCTATGGAACCTTACCATATGGCTCCCGTCGAGCTTAAAAAACTAAATTCTCAGCTTTAGAATCTTCTTGGTAAGGGTTTTATTTGACTAAGTGTGTCCCCGTGGGGAGCTCCTATGTTGTTTGTAATGAAGAAAGATGATTCGATGAGTATATGTATTGAATATCAGCAGCTTAATAGGGTGACGGTGAAGAACCATTATCTTATGCATCGTATTGATAATTTATTTGACCAGCTTCAGGGTGTTAGTGTTTTCAAAGATTGACTTGATATTTGGTTACCATCGGTTAAGGATTCGGGCTGAGGATATCCCAAAGACAACTTTCAGGACCCGTTATGGTCATTATGAGTTTTTAGTGATATCTTTTGGATTGAATAATGCCCCAACCACGTTCATGGATTTGATGAACTATGTGTTCAGACTGTATCTAGACTCCTTTGTTATTGTTTTCATTAATGATATTCTGGTTTATTCGATGAGTAGTGAGGAGCATGTACAATATTTGAGAATCGTGCTTTAGACCTTCAGAGATCATATGCTTTTTGCCAAGTTTTCCAAGTGTGAGATTTGGCTTGAGTCAGTGGCATTTCTTGGACATGTGGTGTTCAAGGCTGGTATTATGGTAGACTCGGCTATAATAGAGGTGCTTCGTTATTGGGCTAGGCCTACATCTTCGATTGAGGTTCATAGTTTCATTAGGTTGGCTGGTTATTACAAATGCTTTGTTGAGAGTTTTGTGACTATTTCTTCTCCTATGACTAGATTGACACGAAAGGAAATTCCTTTTTGATGGTCCAAGGAGTGTGAGTTGATCTTTGGAAAGCTCAAGGATTATCTTACTTCAGCGCCAGTGTTAGCTCTTCCAGTTGAGGGTGAGGGTTTTACCATGTTTTGTGATGCTTCTAGTGTTGGTCTTGGTTGTGTTTTGATGCAACAGGGTCGTGTTATTGCTTACGCTTCTAGACAACTTAAAGTGCATGAGTGCAACTACCCCACTCATGATTTGGAGTTGGCAGTGGTAGTTTTCGTGCTCATGATTTGGAGGCATTATTTGTATGGTGTACATTGTGACATTTTACCGATCATCATAGCTTTCAACATCTTATGACCCAGCGAGAGCTTGATACTCTCCAGTGTAGATGGATGGAGTTGTTAAAAGACTATGATGTTTCCATCCCATATCATTTGGGTAAGGCAAGTGTGGTAGCTAATCCCTTGAGTCGTAAGGTTGTGAGTATGGGTAGCTTGGCATGTATATTAATTTCTCAGAGGCCTGTGGCACGGGACATTCAGTCCTTAGCCAACTTGATGGTTTGCCTCCAACTTAATGGTTCGCCTTGATATTTTGGATACTACGAGGATTTTGGCTTGTGTGGAGGTGAGGTCCTCCTTATTTGTGCAAATTTGTAATTATCAGTATGAGGATTGCAAGTTGTATTTTCTTCATAACTAGGTGGTTAGTGGTGAGTCTGGGAGGCATACCATTGATTACGAGGATATCTTGAGGTTTTCTGGGTCGTGTTTGTGTTCCCCGACTTGATAATTAGATTTAGTCGATTCTTTATGAGGCTTATTGATTTAGATATTCTATTTATCCTAGTATAGCTAAGATGTATTGAGATTTGAGGGAACATTACTGGTGGGATAGGATGAAGAGAGATATAGTAGACATTATGGCTCATTACCTATATTATCAGTAGGTTAAAGCTGAGCATTAGCGTCCAGATGGATTGACTCAGAGATTACCCATTCTCGAGTGGAAATGGGAACATATTACTATAGACTTCATTAATGGTTTACCTTGTACTCCCCGTGGTCATGATGATGTTTGGGTTCTTATGGATTGTTTGACCAAGTCAGCACATTTTATTCCTATTTAAATGACCTTCAATGCTAAGAGATTAAACCAGATTTATGTTCAGGAGATAGTTTATTTGCATGGGGTGATCATTTCTATCATATCAGACCGTGGTTCTGTATTTACTTCGAGATTTAGCAGGGCATTTCAGGAGGAGTTAGGTAATCAAGTGGAGTTGAGTATAACTTTTTATCCGTAGAAAGATGATTAGTCCAAGCAGACTATTTAGGTGCTCGAGGATATGCTCCGATCCTGTGTTATGGATTTTGTAAGACAATGGGACCAACACCTATCATTGGCAGAGTTTGCTTAAAATAACAACTATCATTCGAGTATTGAGATGGCGCCTTACGATGCCTTGTATGGTAGGAGATGTAATTCTACAATAGGGTGGTTTAAGACTTCTGAGGTATGACATCATGGTATGGATTTGCTTTAGGACTCATTGGATAGAGTCAGGATGATTCAGGATAGGCTGAGAGTAGCCCAGAGTAGGCAGAAGGCCTATATCAACCATAGACTCCCAACCTTGAGATTCAGAGTTGGTGATCTTGTGTTCCTTCGTGTTTTTCCATGAGAGATATGATGAGGTTCGTAAGGAATACTAAGCTCAGCCCTCGGTATATTAGCCCTTTTGAGATTCTCTGCGTAGCGGGTGAGGTGGCCTATGAGTTAGCTTTACCTCTAGATTTTTCAGTTGTTCATCCAATTTTTCATGTTGCGAAAGTATATTCCTGACCCGTCGCATGTGATTAGGTGGGACTTAGTCCAGTTAGATAAGTAGTTGACCTTTGTAGAGGAGCCCGTGCTTATTTTGGATAGTGATGTGAGCGGTTACATACTAGAGAGATTCCTGTATTTAATGTCCAATGGAGGAACCACCCATTTGAGGAGGCCACTTGGGATATCGAGAGTGAGATGCGAGCCCAGTAGCCTTACCTATTTGAGACTTCAGGTATTTCTTCATCTTTAATTTTTGGGGACGAAAGTTTCTTAGTAGTGGAAGTTGTAAAGACCCTTCAGTTTATTTTCCGTATTTCGACTTATTTTTATCGATAGAGCTTTTACATAGCTACCCCAAGTCATTTATGACTTTTTGGAACTGATAGTTCGATTACCGGGTAGTTTGTTTGATTTTTAGAGCTAATTTTCCGTTTAGAAGTCTTCGCCAATCCCAAATGGTTGTCAAGCAAAAACTTTATCAAAATAACTTTGAATGGAAATTTTGAAGACTTCATCAGCTCCAAAATATTGATTTTAGGCTAGGTATACCCTTGGTTCGGGACCCACTACACCCGAGCTCATTTCGATCCATTGGTTGAAAAGTTAAAAAAATCAAAAGACATGGGTGTGGGACCCACAAGTATGCTAAATGACCTTGAATGGAAAACCCAACTTTACCAATGCATTCGAATATTTAAAATTAGTGTGCTTACATAGTTCGTTTGCAAAAATCGAAGTCCGAATAAGTTCGGAAGGTCAAAAACAAATTTTGACCTTGTGGATCCAATTTATGCATATATAAAAAGGCTCCTTGGTCAAGATTTGGGCATTTTTCACCTCTCTTTGAACCCTAGCAGCCCTAGAATGATATGTTGACTTCAAATTGAGTCTTGGGGGTAAATTAGAAGCTCCATTAACATTTATATTTGCGATTAACAATGGATTTGAGGTAAGAATCCTTGTATTTCTTACTCTAATTTCTTGAATTTGTGACCAAAATACCAAATGGCTTGAGGGTTGATTTTATCCCTAAATATGGCTGTTTTGCATAAATTTGTTGAGGGCTTTAACTTCCTAATGGTATTTGAACATTGGATTGGTCTCAGAAACTCAATTTCCATATGTAGGACCCATTTAGGAGTTTATGGTGTCATTTTTTACCCAAAGCACAATGGTTCAATATGAATATTGTTATTCTCTTAATAATGTATAGATTATATTTTTGATAGAGTAGATCCTTGGAGAAGCTTCGAGAAAAGGGAATGCGAAGATATTTAGTTCGTGAGCTATATTTGGATTCAAGGTAGGTCAGGCTTACTTTTGTTAGATATATCTTGTTGAGATTGCGATGGATTTTAGGCATTGGTATGACAAATGGTATATTTGGGATTAGTTGAACTGCTTAGGCATTGAACTTGTATAGTGTGTTGATTGACTTATAGCTTAGAACCTTGGCTTGTCGTACTTGTTATCTCATGAATAGTATGAGAATGCGTTGTTTGTTGTAATTAGATAGGAGTAAAATTATTCACTCACACTAAGAGTAATTTGACCTTAGATATGTTTATTTGTGAAATTTGCCTTAGATGCTTTGAATGAACTAAGAGTAATACTTAAGGAAGAATTATACCATAGAACTAGTATGGATTGTTAAGCCTTTAAGGCCTGATGAAGATGAATTAGTCTAGTCCCAGGTAGAAGTTAGACTTGAATGGATACTTTGGGATGTTAGAAGCAGAATGTCATCACATTAAGCTTTGATTATGTAAATTGTTAGTGACCTAGATATTTGTTAAACGCCTAGAATATGCTTTTGGGAATGTGATGGTTAGACCCAGTAGATGGGTTTTTCACGATGTTGTCTTTGGAAATAATGTGTATGTTGATTGTCATCTTATTGAAATTGTTGATTAACAATGGAAGGTCTTGTAAATTGAGCCTATGACTATGCTATTACTTGAATTATTGTCCATTTGTTATGTGAAACTTGGATTATGCTATTACTCATATTATGTTCAAGCCTTATAACTAAACTAATGCTTGCGTAAAAGAATCTCTTAATCATTGTATTATGAATCACACATATAAAGGGATATTCTAGAAAGTACAATCATGGCTAGTTATTGAACATGCTAATAATCATGTTAAGCCCAGTAATATACGAATATACATGCTCATGCACCTATAAACATATTACATTGATAATAAATGGCAAGGTGTGATGACATGTCCTTCTTATTTCTTTTCCATTCTATTTTCTGTGGGTTTGCACTTGTTATTAATTTGGCTATATATATGTATATTGTTGTCATGGTGAACATATTGATGTTATGATGACGCCCGATGAATTCGGAGGATATATTGATGTTAGGATGATGCCCGATAAATTTGAAAGAGGTATTGATGTTCTGTTGATGCCCGATGAATTCAGAGGATATGTTGCTGATGTGATGATGCCCGATGAATCTGTAAGATATATTGATGTTATGATGATGCCCGGTGAATCCGGAGGATATGTTGATGATGTGATGATGCCAAGTAAATTCGGAAGTGGTATTGACGTTATGATGATGCCCGGTAAAATTCGAAGAATATGTTGATGATGTGATGATGTTTGGTAAATTCGAAAGAGGTTTTGATGTTATGATGATGCCCGGTAAATTCAGAGGATATGTTGAGGTGATGATTCCTGGTAAATCCAAAAGAGGATGTAATGGTGATGTCCGGTAAACTTGGAGTATATATTGATATTATGGGTGATGTTATGTATGGTAAGCATGCGTGAAAATATAGGTACATGAGTGGTTGTACCATTGTATGATTAAGTCCTTGTGTGCATGTAGGATATGACATTTTCCTTGGGAAGTGTCTATAGTTCTTTGATCTGAGGTGATTTTATGCACTTCGGTATCATCATTCTACCTTATTTTGTAAAGAAAGTATTGTGCTTAACGTGTTCATATTGAATTAAATAAGCATTCAAGTGTCCAAGTATGTATTTACAATATCCAAAGTATTTTCCAAACAAATTTGAATTTAATTGAGTAATTTAGAGTTCAACCCAGAAAACTTGTTTTACTAACTTGAGCTAGGTGTGTGTCTAGTTGGTTTTGGTGGATTCCAATGAGTTTAATTTGTTTCAAATGTTTTAAATGTATAATTATGAGTGGGATAACTTATTTTTAATGTTCAAATTTTAATTTGATTAGTCAAGAGTTGGAATAATAAGTGAAAGATCATTGCGAATTTTCCTTATCTTAACTTTTGTTTTGATTCGTCGTTGAAAATATTATGTTGTTTTGATCTCTAATTCGTAGTGTATGATATTGTACGAAACTTTATGAGCTAAATATAGTGATATATTGATGATATAAAGGCTAAAAATTCAAAGAAAATATACCACAATACAAAAGATGAAAGATAGAATAAGAAAGACTTAACCAAAATTGTGGACGCAACTTTCAGTGGATGTGCGTGATTAGCGTGCATCGCACCCTCCATTTTAGTGCAATACACCGTGCGACACATGCTAAAGTCCACTGATTATACATGGCCATTTTAATTTCTGCCGACAATAGTTGAACTTTGTCCTATCTTTATTCAAATTGGTGCACACGCTTTAAGGTAAGGTGGGAATCTTTAGTGGGAAATTTTCATTGCCTAATCCTACTAATATTAGGATTATAATATATTATTTATACACCACACAGCTGGACACGTAAAGAAGACTTGGACAATTAATTTTATATTGGTCAACACTTGGAGATAGGGGGACAAAAATTGTGGCTGCTATACGCATTAATTAAGTTTTAATTATTTTATTTAGTTTTTTATTTTTTATATCATGTATTCAATTATTTAGATCATGATTACGAATATTAATGGTTAAAAGTTCTCTTTCCAGGGTTAAAGTCAAGAACATGATTACTATTATTTTGGATTAAATTCGTTTAATTTTGCTTATCATATTTGGTTGTTTGTTTATTCTTATTTTAATTATTTTATGAATTGATCACCCGTAAAATACATATATTATCGACCTTTTGATCTCAGGAGAAGGAATGGGGAGATAGAACACGGGAATAAACAAAGTTTAGATTTTTATTCTTTTATGAAGTAAAGAATTAAACTTCGCATCTAGGATAGGGATGTATTTAGATGTCTTACTTGATTCAGACGTATGATGATAGTGTTAATTCACTTAATTGGATTTTTATATCCCCGCTCAACGATGTAGTTGTAATATCCATATTAGGTAAAATATTAGAGGTTGGGAAACCAAGATCATGCAATTAACCCTATGAATCAACAACCAAGATAAGCAAGTTAACGAAGGAAATTCAATAACATAGTATAATTGTTCGAAGTGCTTTAACCCTGGGATTTTCTCCATTGATTGTCCCAAGACTTTTATTTTATGTATTGTTTATTTTATTTTTAGTTTAAAATTACTCAACACTCTTCTTGTTTATTTTTTCTTAATTATTAAACTAGAATTGGATAGTCGGCGAATGCAAGTCCCGGAGAGATTGATACTTAGGCTTTCTTGAAGCCACTTTACTACTTGATAAGACCACGTACATTTGCGTGTGCGCTGTCAAGTTTTTGGCACTGTTGCCGGGGATTGGTAATTAGGCAACTATCTTATTTTTAGTTTTTCCATATTGAGTTGTAAATAGTTTTCATTTAGTTTCTTTTTATTTTATTTTATTTTATTTCTCTCTTTATCACACTTCTTAATATGTCAGTTTGGGATAGATGGTTTTCGAGTGATGACGATTCTTGTTATTTTTGTGGTGGACCACATCAAGCGACTTTTTGTCCAAATTTTGATGAAAGTGCGTAGACGGGACCTTCACAATATGATACAGATATTGTTCTATCTGTGGAGTAGACTGCAACTTGAAAGGCAAAATTATATAAACTACTACAATCGAACGGGATAGAATCAGTCACAAATTCAATCATGGAACAACCAACAACAGTTTCAACAGCAACAATGAAACATGCAGGCCACAACTCAAACTAGCAATTTAAAAGAGATGCTGAAACAACTTTTAGCTTCTCAGGTACAGTTTTTGGCAGATATGAAGAACTATCGGGAGGCTTCAAAGCAATTGGATAATAAGTTGAAGGTGGATGCAGAGTTGACTCCCCAACTATTTGCAGACAAAGTTGCTGATAATTCGAGAAAGTCTGAGTACTCAAAAACTAAAGCTATTGAATAGGTTAAGGAGATACCATTGCCATCATGTCCACAAATTCTAAGAAAATAAAAATATAAAGAGGATACTAGTCAATCTGTGGAACAAACACAAGAATCGCAGGTACTAAATTGTCATATTTTTGTTGAGACTGAAATTGAGGAAGTGAATAAGAGTGAGGGTGTTGAAGATAGTGTAAATTTAAAAGTAGGATTTGTTGGCCCTCACTCAAAGCACTTTTCAACATTATAGTTAGATGATGTCTTGTCTGAGGAATCATTTAAAATAGTGGAAGAATATGAAGATGAGGAACAAGAATCTTAATTCTTGATTTTACACCGGAAAAGCAACATAAAAACAAACCTCACTTTAAGACCGAGTGGTTTACTATGCCCATTCCATTACTCGGTTCCTTAATCCTTGTACCACTTCTCTATGATCGAGGCAAAAAGATGGATGCAATATTGGGGTGAAATTTATATCATCAAGGTGGAGGAAAAAGTAGATTCGGTCATGTTGCGACACTAGATTAGGATCTTCTTGGGAGGCAACCCAATTTAAAGTAGATATGTTTTCTTTTTAGGTTTTAGTTGTTATTTCACATAGTGTTTATTTTTTGTTGAGTCACAGGTTAATGTAAAGTCTGAGTACAGGAAACCTGAGCTAAGAAGCATGATAAAAACTAAGTGTGGGGTCCCATAGACCTCTTGATATTTAAAAGATGCTACTATCTAGGCCTAGAGGCCTCAGAGAGTATTTCTATCTCTTACCTTTAAATTCACTTTGGGGCAAAGTAGATTTTTAAGTGTGGGGTGGGAAAAATTCCCAAATTTTGCCTCAATTTAAATTTTTTTGTGTAGGATATTTGAGTTGGTGCTATTTTTGAATACATTATGCAAGTGGATTTGTTTGTAAAAGCATGTTTATTGAATGAATAACTATTTTTGAGACTCTTCGGCTCATATATGTGACTCTTGTACTTGTTGGCTTAATTTTGAATTTATGCTATTATTTGGTTTGGAGTCTATATTATCCTATTGAGTTGAGTATGTGCCATGTAAGTGTCAGAATTTTGTATCTTCCTTGTTGCATGTGATGTCTAGAACTTGCCCGGTGTGTGTGTGAAGCAAAATAAAGAATGTGGGTTTAGGAGATGATTTAGGCATTTCTTTGATAGCCTTGTTTTATACCTTCTATTTGTCCTGCCCTTGTGTATTATCCTAGTTAACCCCCATAGAGATTTTAGCTTTTTCTTTGGCAACCTCATAAGTAGCCTAATCCCTTCTTTGATAGACCATAATTTGATCCAAAAATCTCCTAAGTGCTTTAATAAAAAAAGGATTGAGAAAGGAGTTGAGAAAGTGAAGAATAAAAAGGTGAAATTGATGCCCCAAGGTAATAGTTATTGATTTTTATAATTGATGTGTGGTGGATGGGTGTGATGTAATTTGTGCTAAAAATATTTCCATGATTGTGAAAAAAGAGAAAAAAATTGATTCTTGTGGTAGTAAACTATGTGTCCACAAAGTATTTGTGAAAATGCTTAAAAAAAATGGGGCAAAAACAAAAAGTATGGTTGAATGAATAAGTGTAATTTGGTTGTTGAAGATTGGTTTTAAATATTTAATGTAGTGTATTAAAGCGCTTAGAGAGGTTAGTCACTATTCCTATATAGTTCCTACCTATCCCTTAGCCTACATTACAACCAAAAAAGTCCTAATTGATCCTAAGCTTTACATTCTGATATTAGCGGAGCACTACACTAAGGGAAAGCCTATGGTTCATTGAGTGTAACTTGTGAATTCTTTGTGAGAGTGAGCGTAATTTGATTCTTGTACCCATTATGTTATAAATTGAATTATTGTAAGTGACTATGGGTAACTTTCTTATCGTGAGGGCACATGTTTGATGAATGTGGGTGATTTGTATGATGTCCTTGATTGAGAAATATGCATGAGTTTGCCAACTAGGTGAGTAAATTCTTGAGGCTAAGATATTTTGGAGTAGTGTTCATAAGCTATTAATTGTGTAAATAGCGTGCTTTGTATAGAAACTTGCATTCCATGTAGTCATTGTAGTACTAGCTTGAGTGTCTTTCATTTAGTGGAAGTGTAGCGTCACCTCAGATTTTGATTCTTAGAGTAAAGATTCTCTATCGTTAATCACCAGTTAAGTGGCGTGGCTCTTGTTTGGTGTAGACCCGAGTACTAGTTGCCGCCGCTGAGTTGAGATCATGTTGTGTTGATCTTTTGGAGACAGGGTAAGCTCTTAGAGTTCTAGTTTCCCATTCCCCTCCTATCTTTATTCAGTCTTTTGTATTTGAGACAAATGTATAAGACTATTTAGAATTTAATTTGTATTTCCTATTGTCGAACTTAGATGCTCTTGTACTAATATTACCATGTCGTAAGAATTGGTATCTGTAGTTGCTTGTTTACTGTAGAACATAATTGTTTGTTATGGTATTCATCTATTGTGGACCTTGTTGGGGGTTTATACCAAAGTAACCCATTGTCTTAGCTCCGAGTTATGGTGTTGGCTTACCTGCTGGTGGGTTTAGTAGGTTCCCTCACGACTGATGAATCAAGTCGTTACAACTTCATTACTGTCATAGAGATGAGAAGACGAGCAGAAGCCATAATGGTAACTATTGAGAAAGTATCTCCATAATCTATCCCATAAATCTGAATGTATTCCTTAGCAACCAATCTCTCTTTAAGATGATCAACAACTCCATCTAAAATTACCTTAACGAATACCCAACAACAACCAACTATGGGTTTTTCTTAGTAAAGGAACAAGCTCCCAAGTACCATTATCATGCAAAGCAATCATCTCCTCAATCATAGCTTATCAGCAACCTAAACGAACTAGTACTTCTAACATAATTTTGAGAAGTTTGATTATTGATAGGCCAGTAATGCAAACATGATATAAAGATGACAGGGCGATAATGACTTAAATAAGCATATATGACAATTTTATTGGCAGTAGTTCTTGTACCCTTGCAAAGAGCAATGGGATGATCATCTAATAAGTGCTCGACCGAAGCATAAGACACCATTAGAGCAGGTAATAATTCACTAGGAGTGCTTTGTGTACCTGTATCAAAGTTAAAAATACTAACTGGATTAGCCAAATAAGAAGGAGGGTGAGGTTGTCAGGGATATACTTTAAGAGATAAAGATGAAGCTGGGGATGGAATAGTTAGAATTAAAAGGATTGTATGGCCTTCTGATTTTCTGTATTAGTAGAAAAATACCGTAAGTCTCAAAATAAGTAACATCTGCAGAGATCAAGTACATATTGGTAAAAGAAATTTGTAACCTTTTTATAGATGAGATTACTTGAGTAAGATACATTTAAAAGCCTTGTGCTAAAGTTTATCTTTCCCGGGGGTAAGGTTATGAACAAAATAGGTGTAATAAAATACACGTGGAGGAAGGGGGAACACAGTTTATGTTGGATAAAGGACTGTGTGTGCACTCTTGTACTGAAAAACAAATGAATGCAGATGATTAATTAAATAACAAACAGTAATAACATCACCCCAAAATGTAAAGGGAAATTATTATGAATGAGTAATGTTTGAGTTGTTTCTATTAGATGATTATTCTTTAGCTCAGCAACTCCATTTTATTGAATAGTATTTTCACAAGAAGACAAGTGCAATATATCTTGGCATAACATAAAATAAGACAGACTTGACATGACTTGGACCCCATAGATCTGAATGAAAAATTTCAAACATTGAGATGGACCTATTATTGATGTGCTTTAGGAAAGAGGAATGAGAGTGCTTCCTAAGATGACATGGTTCACATTCTAACAAAGATAAACTAGGAATTTCTTCTACAATTTCAAGAGACTCAAATGACCTAATTTATAGTGGATAAATTCAAAGGAAAAAATAGAACTTAAAGCAACATGTGGTGTTGGATGCAGACATAGTACCTGGAACTCATATCCTTTTCCAATCATCTATCCCATACTTCTATCCCACAGAAGAATAGAATTATCAAGAAAGGTTATAACATATTTTAGGTTATTGGTTAATTTTCTGATGGAAATAAGATTATATAGACACATAGGTGCAAAAAAGATTGATTTTAAAGTTATGAAAGGTAGAGGGTGAGCTATACCTATCCTTTTTACAATAGTCTTTGATCTATTTGCCAAAGTAATAATAGATAAGGTAGAATAAGTAGAAGAAGTATTTTGGTTACTATTATATATTGTTTTGTTGATGAGCAGCTTACAACAAGGGACCAGGTCCCTGGATCTTCAAGGCTAAAGTACAATTGGCACGCATCTGCACAGTTTTTTCATCTTGTGTAACAAACTACGTAGGTGTTGCTTGTGCTATTTAGGACACCTGGTCCAATCACATCTTAACCCTAATCATTACTCCAGTATAAAAGAAAAAGAATGCTTCTCAATTGACAGTTTTTGCAAATATTAAAAATTGGGGTGTTAAGAAGAAGAAAAAGCAAAAACTTATTTTTAGCTCAAGTTCTCAGTTTAGTGTGTGCTTAAAAAGAAAATATTTCTTAATCCAAATATTGGTCTGTAACTAAATTACTCATACTATAAGATTAATGTTTTCTTTATGCTTTGAGGGTGCTTAGGTAGAGTTTCCTAAGCCTGTGACTGATTAGATTTAATCTGTATTGAGAGAGACTTGGAGAGTACTCAAGGTGGGGTTGTAGTATAGTTACTACAAGCAGGAGGAACCTAGAGTTAGGTTCAAATTAAGTCTGTAATCAAGAGTTTGATTATAGTGTATTGTTGAAGAGCTTGTGAGGGAAAGCTGTAGTTTTTCCTTCCTTGAACAAGGGGGTTTCCACTTTAAATCAGTGTGTTCGTTTATTTTCTGCAAAATCTTAGCTTTATTGTTTATTCACTATTTATTACCTGTGATAGACTTTGAGGGACCTGGTCCCTTACAGTGTGGTGCAACCTCAAAGGTTCTAACAATTAGTATTAGAGTCAGTTCAATCTAAAAGGTTCACACCTAAAGTGTTTTGGTTATCATGGTTGTTCACTTAATCTGAAAAAAAAAGGTTCCCTTATACAAGAAAGTAAGAACAATTATGGGAGTTATTCTAAAATCCTGGGAAAGCAAAGCCAATTCTATCACTGAGCAAGGGGTGGAGAGGAGGGAAGCAAAAATAAAAAGATCCCTAACATTGAAGACTTTAGAGTCTGACTCAAGTAAGAAAGACACTGGTATTGCCCTTCTGGTGATAAGGATTATTAGAGCAATGAAGAAAAGTGGTCAACTTAGCAAAAGGGATGGTAAAATTGAAGTTTGTCACAAAGGTGGTAGTTCTAATGATTTTATGAGGGACTACTTAATGCATAAAATGGATTCCAAAAATTGCTTAAAACTAAAGGTGAAAAAGATAAAAATAAGGATCAAAATCCTAAAAAGTCAAGAAGAAAAGATGCAACTAGCTAAATAGTGAAGTAGGTTTTGGCTGCATGGGAAGACTCTTCCAGTAAATCTAAGAAAGATAAAGAGTATGGAGATGGTTTCATGCTGAAAATGGATGATAGGAAAATCACATCTTTTTCCTTGTTTTCCCTTATAACAACTACTGGAGATAAAGAAGAAAATAAGGTAGGAAAAAGGGATTGCAGTCAAAATTGATTTATGGACAATGGTTGATCAAGGCATATGACTAGAAGGATTGATTGTTTTCTCCCCCTCAAGACACTTCAAGGGGGAGGTGTGTCTTTTGGAAATGGTAAAATGGGGTATATCCAAGGTAATAGAAGGATTATAAAATAACCTCATCATGCAATAAAAAATGTGTATTATGCGAATGGCCTTAAGTAGTCTTTTACGTGTTTCTCAAATCTGTGATAAAGGAAATGAGGTAAAATTCTCATTTGATGGATGTACTTTATCAAGCATGAAATCTAGAAGAATTATTCTTAAAGCCAAAAGGATAAAAAATATGTATGTATCTGATCTTGAGTTTGTGACTGATGGGAAATTAGGTTGCTTAAGTGTTAAAAATGAAGATGCTAATTTATGGCACAGAAGACTGATACATGTAAGTCCCTCTTTGTTAAGAAAGATGATTTCAAGAGACCTGGCATACCAATGATTAAATTTCCAGACAACAAAGTTTGTGATGCTTGTGTTAAAGATAAATAAACCAGGACTTCCTTCAAGTTAAAGAAGCAGTTTAGTACTTCCAGACCCCTTGAGATGCTGCCCATGGATTTCTGTGGACCTATTAAAGTCCAAAGTAGATAAGGAAAGAGGTATGAGGTTCTGGTAATTTTTGTCAAGAAGTTCAGATGAAGCTGAATTACAAAGTTGCTGAATTCAGATCTGATCATGGAACTGAATTTGAGAACACTCAATTTGTAAAATTTAGTCCTGAGCATGAAATCAGTCTTAATTTTTATTCTCCTAGAACAGCTCAGCAAAATGGGGTTGTTGAAATAAGGAACAAAACACTTATAGAGATTGCCAGAACAATGATGATTGATAGTGGACTTCCAAAGAGCTTTCGGGCTGAAATTGTAAGTACTGCCTATTATGTGACATATAGGTGCTTGATCAGATTACTCTGAACAAGAATCCATATGAATTGATTTTCAATAGGAAGCCCAAACTTGACTACTTCAAGTTGTTTGGGTGCAAGTGCTTTGTGCAGAATAATGAGAAGAATGCATTGGGAAAATTTAACTCTAAAAGTGATGAGCTATGCTTGTGGGCTATTCCCCAACAAGAAAAGCATATAGAGTTTTTAACAAAATAACATTATGTGTTGAAGAAAGTGGTCATGTGATCTTTGATGAGTCAGGAAATCTTATGAACTCAAGTGATGGAGAAGATTCTGAAATTGAAGAACTTATTCCTGTTCAAAGGGATGATAATGCTGAAGATGATGCTCAAGGACTAAATGATGCAAATAAGAATAATGAAAATGATGGTGATCCAGGATCTCAAGCATAGATCCTAGATTCTATGGAAGAACAACAAGAAAGGACTATTCAAGATTCACAAGGACCTGGTCCTAGTGGAACAATCTTAGAAGATTAAACTGGAGACACAAACCTTCTCATCCACTTAAAAATATGACTACACCTTTTGAAATAGGAGTCCAAACAAAATATCAATCCAAAAATTTCATGGCACTCTCAGTATTTTTAATACCCTATGTTTCCCGAGCATAATCTAAGTCTCAGTGCATGAGTATTCACATATAAAAATTTTGAAACACTCATTATTTTTCAGTTTAGATCCTGCCATTGCATAGGAAATTCAATTATCTTTTCAACTATATAAGATTCATCGAAATTCGATAATCGGATAAGAAGTTAGGGCGATTTTCAGTTTCAATCGAAAACATCATCATTTTAACCCTTAGCACATCGCGGAGACAGTCTAAATGACAATTGTCAATTTCCAGTATGACTCTGCAATGGTGGCACATCGCAGAGGTGGCCAAATTTTCATTCCAAAGGCTTACCATGATAGCTCCGCATCACAACATTTGTCCAGGTCCTAATTGTCCATTTCCAGTGGCTTGGCGCAATAGTGGCGTGTCGCGCCAAGACCAAAAATCGGGATGGTCAGTTTTAAGCTTACATTTTAAATTTATTTTAAGGTATTTGGGTCTTTTTCCTAAGCCCTAAACTCATCCTAAAACACAAAATTTAGCCCCAAGTGACCTAAATAATCATTCATTATTCAATTCCTCTCTAATTAAAGATCCCCTTTTCCAAGAACAAGAAACCCGAGCTCTCAAATTCAAGACCAATCTTCAAGAACTCACTAAGAACCTCAGGAAATTCATTATACCAGGTATGTTAATCCCTTTCATCTATGGAGTCCAAATATCCTAGTTAAATTACAAAATTGTGATCTTTTCAAGTTAATTGATTTTAAATTGTGATTTCTTCCATGAATCTCCATGTACTATTGATTTTATACCATGATTCAATGAAATTATAGTTGTTATTCAATCATCCATGTTTTAATATTATTAATTATTGAATTAAACCATGATTTAATAATATTATATCGAATTCATGCTATTTCTATAAGTTCCATCACATTCCTATGATTGTTTTAAACCATGAAGTATAAGTGTTTGATAAAATGCCTACAAGAGTGATTGATTTAATAAAAGCCTTCATGTTTTGTCCCTAAGCTTTAGTGTCATTTTACTATTGTTGTTTTAAGTCCTGGGGGTATTGAATACCCAATAACCATAGATGTTTATTTAGTATAGTCTCAATACATTACAGAAGAAACTTCAGAATATACTATGAGAATTATCAAAATAGTTAGTTATCAGTCAGTTAAACTCAGAATAGTCTAGTATTTTAGTGTCTTTCAGTTGGGAGTAGGATTTAGCACCGAGCGAGTGTAGGGATAGCGGCTTCCCCATCAGATAGGCAGAGTCATTAGTAGCAGTCCCTATACTCCAAAACTACGTAGCCAGCATAGGATATGAGAAGTCACCCGTCAGATTAGGTTTGACTATTTCGCAGGTGTCACCCATCAGTTTAGGCTTGACACCCTTAGTCCTTTGGACATTATATCAGTTTAGTGGATCCACACAGCCAGCGTTAGTACTCGTGACACTGTATTAGCATCCTTCTTACTGGGGTTACAGGTTAGACCCCGATTAGCTCAAATTGGGTAATGTTGGTTAGATGATACCTCTCACAGTCTTAGATACAGTCTCAGTTATAGTCCCAGTTCAATTATGCAGTCTTAGAGTTGTTTGACCAAAACATACAAATATAAGTATTTTTTAATATTTTAGTTTACAGATTTTACTCAATCCATGTTATATGCTTGGTCATGCATCCTCAGTGTCTTCAGATTTTCATGTATCTTCAGTATTTATAGACTGTCACACATACTCGGTATTTACAGATTCTCTATATTTTCAGTATCTACAGATTCCATGTTCTCTTCTCAATTCTCTAAGTTTTACATACATATTCAGTTAATTATTAGTTCTGTTCATGAAACCATGCATATCAGCCTACCTCATTTAGCATACTAGTATATTCAAAGTACTGATTGCATACCTTTCTTTTATGCTATGATGTATTATATCATAGGTGCTGATGCTCAGTTTTTGGACCGCGCATAAACTTTACTTCTCAGGCTATCAGCAGTACTGTAGCAGTGGTGAGTCCTCATCATTCGAGGATAGATTATATTACTTTATATCTCTATTTTAATAGTTATTAGAGTTAGTTGGGGGCCTATCCCATCAACTCATATTCAGTCAGACAGTTTTAGAGGCTTTTCAGACAGTAGAGTCAGGTACTCAGTATTCGGATTATCAGTTCACATGTCAGTTTATCAATATTTAATCAAATTCAGTTAGTTTTTCTATAGATTCATATTTTAGTATTGATTTAGTAATAAAACCTTATGGTATTATCAGATGTTTTTCACAATTATGATATTATTATTTAGTGCTCACAATAGGTACCATCTCATGGGTTAGCTTATGGTCCCTTAGGATTGTAAGCACTATGTGACGCCCATGGAGTACTCTCGGGGATTTACAAAATTAGTATCAGAGCCTAAGATTTTAAAGTATCCTAGAAAGTCTAAAAGCCACGTAAATTAGAGTTTTGTGCATAGGTGTGTAGCGTGCCACACTTATGAATGAGAGGATACAAGGAATTTAGGAAAAGTTTCCTTTCTTTCAGTATTCATGTCGTGCTAGTGAGCATGAGCTCAAGTTAAACTCTCTGTCTAATCCATTTCTTCCTTATATTTACAGAACATGCCTCCTAGAAAGAATAAAAGAAGAGCAAAAAACCAGCCAGCCCCTCAGCCTGTCCAGGCAGATCCTCTGGACGAGCATGTCTCTCACGCAGAATTTAAAGCTGCATTCACTACTTTAGAAAAATTCATAGCAGCATAGAATGAACGACCAATTGCTATTCTGGCCAACCTAGTGGACAATACTGCTGTAACCAGAATTTGAGATTTTACCTGGATGAATCCTCTTTATTTTATGGATAAGTCTGAAGAAGATCCACAGAAATTCTTAGATATGGTTTAGAAAGTCACGGATGGTACGAGCGTGACATCTAGTCAGAGTGATAAGTTAGCTGCATACCAGTTGCAAGATGTAGCCCATACTTGGTTTAAGTAGTGGAAGGTTGATAGGGGTGTAGATGTAGGGCTTGTAAAATGGGAAGAGTTTTCCATAGTTTTCTTAGATAGGTTCTTCCTATTAGAGTTGAGGGAGGCCAAGTTGTTAAAACTTATTAACTTGAGGTAGGGCAGCATAAGCGTGTGGGAGTATTCCCTCAAGTTTACTCAGTTAGTTAGATATACTCCTCATGTGGAAACTGATAACAGGTCTAAGATAAGTAATTTTGTGTCTGGCATATCTGATCATTTGGTCAAGGAGTGTAGGACCGCAATACTGATTAGTAAGATGGACTTGTCTAGGTTGATGGTCCATGCTCAACAGATAGAGGAGCAGAAGATTAAGGAGAGGGAGAGAGGAAAAAAGAGGGTTAGGATGGGTAGTTTTAACTTTATTCAGCCAAAGTTAGAGGGTGGGAACCTTCATCAGAGGTCTTCAGTCCCAGTACCCTCTTTAGCCAGTGCTCCCATACCTAAATTTAGAAACAAAGGTAGGGATAGAGCACCAGGTTCTAAGTCCCAAGTCAGTGTTAGCAGTGCTTGTACAAATCCTCTATGTCAGAAATATGGCGGACACCATCAGGGTGAGTGTAGAGCGGGTAGTGATGTATGCTTCGAGTGTGGAAAGCCAGTCCATCAGATTTGGGATTGTCGGGCAGTTGTTCAGAAAGGTAAAAATGTGCGCCAATAGGGCCAGTACCATCAATCGCTTATTCCATTCGATCGCCCAACTCAGTAGGGTGCCGCTTCTAATGCTACCAGTGGTCAGCGTTCAAACAGATTATATGTTCTTAAGTCCCACCAAGATCAGAAAAATTCTCCTGACATAGTTAATGGTACGTTGCAGGTCTTTCACTTAAATGTTTATGCTTTACTAGACCCTGGAGCTTCTCTTTCTTTGGTAACTCTATATAAGGCCATCAATTTTGGAGTCAAGTCTCAAAACTATAGCAGAGCCCTTTTCAGTGTCTGCCCCAGTAGGTGTTTCAATTATAGCCAGACAGGTATACAGGAACTGTCCGGTCACAATATCTCAGAAAGTTACCTCAGTTAATCTCGTGGAGTTAGAGATGATGGATTTTGACATCATTCTTGGCATGGATTGGCTCCACTCATGCTATGCCTCAATTGATTGTAGAAACAAAATTGTTCATTTTCAGTTCCCAAATGAACCAGTCATTGAATGGAGGGGTAGTACCACAGCTCTTAGGGGTCAGTTGATTTTGTACCTTAGATCCAAACAGATGATATCGAAGGGGTGTATTTACCATCTTGTGCGAGTCAAAGACTCTAACTCAAAAAATTTAACTCTTGAATCAGTTCCAGTGGTAAATAAATTCTCAGATGTATTTCCTGAAGATCTTCCCAAAGTCCCTCCCGAAAGGGAAATCGACTTTGGAATAGACCTTCTTCCAGATACTCAGCCCATATCTATTCTTCAATACAGAATAGCTCCAGCTGAACTCAAGGAGTTAAAAAAACAGTTAAAGGATCTTCCAGATAAGGGATTCATCAAACCTAACATCTCTCTGTGGGGCATACCTATTTTATTCATACGTAAGAACGATGGTTCTCTCAGAATATGCATAGACTACCGTCAGTTGAACAAAGTCCCAGTCAAGAAAAGATATCCACTTCCTAGAATTGATGATTTATTTGACCAACTTCAGGGTGTCAGCTACTTTTTAAAGATAGACCTCAGATCAGGCTATCATCAACTTAGAGTCAGGGAATGTGACATTCTAAAAATAGTTTTCTAAACTTGGTATGGTAACTTTGAATTTCTAGTCATGTCCTTTGGTCTCACAAACACCCCAGCAGCCTTCATGGACTTAATGAACTGAGTGTTCAAGAAGTACTTGGACATTTTCGTCATAGTTTTCATTGATGACATTCTTGTTTTACTCTCATAGCAAAACTGATCATGTAGAATATCTTAAAATAGTGTTACAAACTCTTAGAGCTCACCATTTATTTTCTAAATTTAGTGAGTGTGAATTCTGGCTAAGATCAGCAGCTTTCCTTGGCTATATTATTTTTGGTGAGGCATTAGAGTTGATTCTCAAAAGACTAAAGCGGTGAGAAACTGGCCTAAACCCATCTCTCTATCAGATATTAGGAGTTTCTTGGGTTTAGCTGGCTATTACCATTGATTTTTTGAAGGATTTTATTCTATTCCATCCCCTATGTCCAGACTGACTCAAAAGAAAGTTAAGTTTCAGTGGTCAGATTCATGTGACAAGAGTTTTCAAGAGTTGAAGAGTCGATTTACCTCATCCCCATTCTTGACTCTACCAGATGGTTCAAATAGTTTTGTTGTGTAATGTGATACATCCAGAGTAGGTTTGGGTTGTGTTCTCATGCAGAGAGGTAAGGTCATAGCCTATGCCTCCAAACAGCTTAAACCTTATGAGAAGAATTACCCTACTCATGATCTTAAGTTAGCAGCTGTAGTGTTTGCCTTAAAAATTTGGAGGCATTACTTGTATGGGGAGCATGTAGATGTATTCACATATCACAAAAACCAACAATATGTATTCTCTCAGAAATATTTATATCTACGTCAGAGAAGGTGGATAGAGTTATGAAAGGATTATGACATGAGTGTTTTGTATCATCCGAACAAGGCCAATGTAGTGGCTGATGCTCTCAGTTGATTATCCATGGGTAGTGTAGCTCATGTTGAGGATGGTAAGAAGAAGTTAGCATAAGAAATTCATCAGCTTGCCTAACTAGGTGTTCTCTTACTCAATTCAGTAGAAGATAGTGTATGGGTCCAGAGTAGCTCAGAATCATCTCTAGTTTTTGAGGTAAAGGAAAAGCAGGATAGAGATCCCAGTCTAGTTAAGTTGAAAGAATCAGTCAGAGATAAAAAAGTAAAGGTTTTATCCCAAGAGGGAGATGGTGTGTTGCGCTATAAAGGTATATTATGTGTGCCTAGTGTAGATGACTTGAGGCAATGAATTCTTGTAGAGGTGCATGGTGAACTTTACTCTATTCATCCAGGGGCCACTAAGATGTACCATAATTTGTAGGAGATCTATTTATGGAGTGGGATGAAGAAGGATATTACAGAGTTCATGGCTAAGTGATCTACATGCCAGCAAGTTAAGATTGATCACTAGGAGCCTAGTGGGTCTATGCAGGAGTTCAGTATTCCCACTTGGAAGTGGGAGGAATTAAACATCGACTTTATGATAGGTTTGCCTCGTACTCTGCATCAGCATAATTCTATTTGGGTTATCATAGTTAGGATGACCAAATCAACTCATTTCTTGCTAGTTCATACCTTTTATTTAGACGAGGACTATGACAAACTCTATCTCAGAGAGATGGTTAGGTTGCACGGTATTCCCTTATCTATCTTCCCAGCTAGAGGTACCTAGTTTACCTCTCACTTCTTGAAAGCATTCCAAAAGGGTCTTGGTACCCAAGTCCATCTCAGTTTAGCTTTCCACCCTCAGACAGATGGTCAAGCAGAAAGGACTATTGAGACTTTAGAAGATATGCTAAGAGCATGTGTAGTTGATTTTAAAGGTAGTTGGGATGACCACTTGCCTTTGGTTGAATTCGCATAAAATAACAACTATCATTCCAGTATCCATATGGCTCCATTTGAGGTTCTCTATGGTAAGAGATATAGCTATCCAATTGGTTGGTTTAAAGTAGGTGAGGCTATAGTAATAGGGCCTGAATTGGTGTTTGATGCATTAAAAAAGGTTCAGTTGATCAGAGAAAGTCTTAGGGCTGCCCAGAACTGACAAATATTTTATGCTGATATGAGGAGAAAGGATCTCGAGTTTGAGGTCAGTGATTTTGTGTACATAAGAATATCTCCCATGAAGGGAGTGAAGAGATTCGGTAAGAAAGGGAAACTCAGTCCTTGATATATTGGTCCCTTCAAAATTCTCAGTCATTTTGGAAAGGTAGAATACGAGTTCGAGTTGCCTTCAAATTTAGCCTCAGTACATCCAGTTCTCCATGTCTCATTGTTGAAAAAGTGTATTGGTGATCCAGTTGTAGTTGTTTTCTTAAAAAGTGTAGATATTCATAACAGTCTTTCCTTTGAGGAAGTTCCAGTTGAAATTCTGGATCATCAAGTTCATAGACTAAGGAACAAAGAAGTTCCATTGGTCAAAGTTCTTTGGTGGAATCAGTCCATTTAGGGAGACACTTGGGAAGCAGAAGCAGATATGCGAACCAAGTACCTTTATCTTTTCTCCGCGAATTCAGATTGAGTATAATGTACCAATCTTCTTAAGATTTCTCTCTATCATACTCAGTTTTAGTTGTACATCATGTTCATGTCAATCGTGCATTTACAAATGAGTTTAGTCATGCATTCCATGCATTAGATATGCATGTTCAGTGTGTAAGCTTAGTCCATCAGTATTTCCTCAGCTTAACCAGTTTCATTCAAGAATGAATGATCCCAAGGGGGAGATATTGTAACACTCGTATTTCCTTAGCATAATCTAAGTCCCAGTGCATGAGTATTCATACATAAAAATTTTGAAACACATTATTTTTTAGTTTAGAGCCTACCATTACGTAGGAAATTCAATTAGCTTTCCAAAGATTAAGATTAGCCAAAATTTGATAACTGGGTAAGAAGTTATGGTGATTTTAAGTTTCTGTCGTTAAATATCGTCATTTCAACCCTTAGCGCATTGCAGAGACAGTCCAAATGAAAATTGTCAATTTCCAGTGTGACTCTACGATGGTGGCACATCATGGATATGGCCAAATTGACAATCCAAAGGCTTACCGTAATAGCTCTATGTCACGGCATTTGTCCAGGTCCCAATTGTCCATTCCCAGTAGCTTGGCGCGATAGTGGCACGTCGCACCGAGATCAAAAATTGGGATGGTCAGTTTTCAGCTTATGTTTTAAATCTGTTTAAAGGGTATTTGGGTCTTTTTTTCTAAGTCCTAAACTCGTCCTAAAACATGAAATTTATCCCCAATTGACCTAAATAATCATTTATTATTCAATTTCTCTCAAATTAAAGATCCTCTTTTCCAAGACCAAGAAACCCTAGCTCTCAAATTCAAATACCAATCCTCAAGAACTCACCAAGAACCTCAGGAAATTCATTATCCCAGGTATGTTAGATGTTCATCCATGGATCCCTCACAATCATGGAGTCCAAATATCCTATTTAAATTACAAAATTGTGATCTTTTCAAGTTAATTGATTTTAAATTGTGATTTCTCCCATGAATCTCTATGTACTATTGATTTTATACCATGATTCAATGAAATTATAGTTGTTATTCAATCCTCCAGGTTTTAATATTATTAATTATTAAATTAAACCATGATTTAATACTATTATGTCGAATTCATGCTATTTCTATAAGTTCCATGGCATTCCTATGATTGTTTTAAACCTTGAACTACAAGTGTTTGATAAAATGCCTACAAGAGTGATTGATTTAATAAAATCCTTCATGTTTTGTCCCCCAAGCTTTAGTGTCATTTTACTATTGTTGTTTTAAGTCCTAGGGGATTGAATACCAAAAAACCATAGCTGTTTATTTAGTCTAGTCTCAGTATATTACAGAAGAATCTTCAGAATATACTAAGAGCATTATCAGAATAGTCAATTATCAGTCAGTTAAACTCAGAATAGTCTAGCATTTCAGTGTCTTTTAGTTGAGAGTAGGATTTAGCACCGAGCGAGTGTAGGGATAGTAGCTTCCCTGTCATATAGGCAGAGTCATTAGTAGCAGTCCCTATACTCCAGAACTACATAGCCAGCGTAGGATATGAGAAGTCACCCGTCAGATTAGGCTTGACTATCTCGCAGGGGTCACTCATCAGTTCACGCTTAACACCCTTAATCCCTTGGAAATTATATTAGTTTAGTGGATCCACACAGCCAACGTTAGTACCCGTGGCACGGTATTAATACTCTTTCAACTGGGGTTACAATTTGGACCCCGATTAGCTTAAATTAGGGAATGTCGATTAGATGATACCTCCCACAGTCTCAGATACAGTCTCAGTTACAGTCCCAATTCAGTTATGAAGTCTTAGAGTTGTTTGACCAAAGCATATAGATATCAGTATTTTTTAGTATTTTAGTTTACAGATTTTACTTTGTCCATTTTATATGCTTTGGTCATGATCCCCAGTGTCTACAGATTTTCACGTATCTTCAGTATTTATAGACTGTCATGCATACTCGGTATTTATAGATTCTCCATATTTTCAATATCTACAGATTCTATGTTCTCTACTCAGTAGTCTAAGTTTTACATGCATATTCAGTTAATTATTAGTTCTATTCATAAAACCATATATATCAGCCTACCTCATTTAGCATACCATTACATTCAAAGTACTGATCGCATACCTTTCTTTTGTGCTATGATGTATTATATCATAGGTGCTAACGCTCAATTCTCGGACCACACTTAAACTCTACTTCTTA
The DNA here is from genome assembly GCF_002878395.1 of Capsicum annuum. Classification (NCBI taxonomy): domain Eukaryota; kingdom Viridiplantae; phylum Streptophyta; class Magnoliopsida; order Solanales; family Solanaceae; genus Capsicum; species Capsicum annuum. The sequence goes on along the minus strand of NC_061116.1, from coordinate 160,611,863 downwards.
GTCTATCAATAGTACAGTAGTAGTGGTGAGTCCTCATCATTCGAGGATAGATTATTTTACTTCATATCTCTATTTTAGTAGTTAGCAGAGTTAGTTGGGGGCCTATCCCATCAACTCATATTCAGTCAGTCAGTTTTAGAGTCTTTTCAGACATTAGAGTTAGTTACTCAGTATTTGGATTTTTAGTTGACATGTCAGTTTATCAGTATTTAATCAGATTCAGTCAGTTTTTCTATAGATTCATATTTCAGTATTGATTTAGTAATAAAAACTTATGGAATTATCATATGTTTTTAGCAATTATTACATTATTATTCAGTGCTTACAACAGGTACCATCTCATGGGTTAGCTTGTGGTCCCTCGGGACTGTAAGCACCGTGTGATGCCCAGGGTGTACTCTCAGGGAGTTACAGTATTTTTATCCTAAATTGAACCTATGAATGTAAAACAAGCTCTGAAAGATGCTAATTTGATTAATGCAATGAAAGAAGAACTTCAGCAATTTAAAAGAAGTAAAGTTTGGCATTAAGTCCCTAGGCCTATTTACAGGACAATCATTAGGACCAAATGGGTGTACAAAAACAAGAAAGAAGAGCATGGAACTATCAACAGAAACAATGCAAGGTTGGTTGTTTAAGGGTATAACTAGGAAAAAGGGATTGACTATGACGAGATTTTTGCACCTATGGAAATAATAGAAGTAATTATAATTTCTATTGTATTTGCTGCTTATATGGGGTTCAAACTATTCCAAATAGATATCAAAAGTGCCTTTCTAAATAGAAACTTGAAAGAAGAAGTATATGTCAAACAACCACTAGGATTTGAATATATAGATTTTCCTCATCATGTGTTTTAACTGGGCAAAGCCCTCTATGGTTTGAGGCAAGCACCAAGGACCTGGTATGAGAGACTCTCAAAGTTTCTCCTAGAAAATGCCTTCTAAAGAGGGAAAATTGATAATACATTATCTGTAAAGACCAGGGGTGACAACTTTCTGATTATTCAGATATATTTTGATGACATAATCTTCAGGGCTACTTTTGAATCCCTATGTGAAGAGTTTGCAAAGATAATAGGGAGTGAATATGAAATAAGTATGATGGGTGAGTTGAGATTCATCCTGGGGCTATAGATTAAACAAACTTCTCAAGGGACAATGATTTGTCAAGAGAAGTACATCAAGGAGTTACTGAAGAAATATAACATTGGAGATGCCAACCCAATTGATACTCTAATTGGAACCAGCTAAAATATGGATAATAATGAACTAGGTCCTTCACTAAATGAGACAATGTATAGAGGAATTATTGGATCCTTGATATACCTCACTAAAAGTAGGATAAATATTGTGTTCAGTGTTGGAATGTGTGCCAGATTTCAAGGCTGTCCAAAGGATCTCATTTGAAAGCTACAAAAAGAATTCTTAGGTATTTGAAGGGGACAAGAGTCCTAGTCCTATATTATCCATCTGGAGATAGTTTTGACTTGGTAGGCTATGCTAATGCTGACTATGCTGGATATTTGGTAGATAGAATAAGCACCGCATTAATTGCACATTTTCTTGGTTCATCCTTAATTTTATGGGGATATTAGATGCAAAACTTAGTTGCTCTATCTACTGCAGAAGCTGAATATGTGGAAGTTATTTTTTGTTATGCTCAATTGGTTTGAATCAAGCAGTAATTGAAAGATTTTGGCATTGTCTCAGACACTATACCTCCGATGCGTGACAATACAAGTGCTCTAAACATGGCTAAAAATCTAGTGCAACACAAGAGGACTAAGAAAATTGATGTGAGGCATCACTTCCTAAGAGACGATGTTGAGAAAGGGGTTATCTGTATAAAGTTTTGCAACACTGAGGATCAGATAGCAGATATCTTTACTAAGGCACTTTACAGGGAATAATTTATGAAGAACAGGATGAAGCTAGGTCTGATCAAAATGATCTAACTTACCATATGAATCAGTATTTCTACATAAAATTGGCTATGATCAGGAGATAGGTATCCTTAATAAAGTGTTTATTTGGTAGTCTAACTCAGTACCATACCTTTGTAGGTATACACCCATAGGAATATTTTTGAAAGAACATAAATAAAGTATGCCCAAGATGAAGAATTTACTCAAATAAAGAGAGGGATGTGGTTCTATCTCTCAGGTTAGTATCATGAATGTGCATGTTTTTTTCTATTAGAAAAGACCGAATCTTCTCTTTCCTCATCAAAAAATTTGTCTTATCTAAAATTGAAATCAAACTCATCTTTTCATTAATTCCATGGACCTTGCCCAACTAAGCTATCCTAACCATTCAAAGCCAAACCCTTTCTTCACTTACCTTACTAATGAAGATTTATCCCTGAAAACACATGACCTCTCTAATAGTGTAATGAATGGTGATACCTGGGTTTCTAAAAATCTTATTATCCTGTCACATAACCCAAAAGGAAGTTTGGATGGTCCTAAGAAATAAAATGACAGCCTGAAAAAAAAAATCTCTGGAGTGAAATCTAGAAATCTTATTAAAAAGCACCAAACTTCTGAGGGATCTGGTCCCAAGAAAAAGAGAATGACTGAGTATGAACCTAGTAAGGCTTCTAAAGAAGAAAATGAAGACACAATTGATAAAGATGCAAAAATTAGGAGATTACACGTATAAATTCAGCAATTTTCAAAGGAAGGTCCAAGGTCTTTACAGAACTTAGGAGTGAGAATGATGAGCTCAAGAAGAAGGTTACAATTCCAACCAATAAGGTTATAAGCTTGAATATAAATATCAAGATACTAACAAAAGAACTTTTACATTGTCTTAAGATAGCCTTACTTCTCTAAACCTTCTCCCCAAGTCCTTTACTTTTTTAGTTCCTCCAACTTCTGTGGCTTTTTCTATGGAACAGGAAATGTAAATCTTGCACTGCAATGATACCTAAACTTTTAAATATGAATGATTTCTTGTTTTTGTGATCTTTATTTGTTTCTACTTTATTTCTAAAGTTGTTCTTCATGTTATTGTTGCCCAGTGGCCATGAGTTAACTAACCGGTGCTTACTATTACTCTTGGTTTATTGTTTTCACTTTTCAATGATTCCAAAAGGGGGAATACTAATTTCATATAATAGGTACCTAGTACTAGGAATAAATCAAAAGGTGCTAGGTGAAAATGAAATCTTGAATTGCAAATATTTATGGCATGTTGATAGGGGAAGTGTATGATGAGCTAAACAGAAGGTATAAAGGTATATTTATAAAGGAAAGGGTGTGATGAGCTATAGAGAAGGTATGAAGGCACATTGACAAGGAGAAGGCTGGTTGGTAATTTTATATTAATTGACAACAAGGGACCAACTCCCTATGTTGTATGATGATGGAAGCATGATGATTGAATGATAGAAAGAATATTCATCTTCAATAGTGGTAATCACTCTGATTAAATTTGATAAATGGATATGGATACTCAAATCTTTGTGGTTTGTTTGTCATAATCAAAAAGGGAGAAGATTGTTATATCTTATTTTGATGAGCAACTTAAAACAAGGGAACAGGTCCCTAGATCTTCAAGGCTAAAGTACAGCTGACACACTCCTATACAGTTATGTCATCTTGTGTAACAGACTGTAAAGGTGTTGCTTTTACTATTTAGGATACCTGTTCCAACCATATTTTAACCGTAATCATTACTCCACTATAAAAGAAAAAGAATGCTTCTCACTTGACAGTTTTTGCAAAATTTAAAATGGGGTGTTAAGAAGAAGAAAAACAAAAACTCATTTTTAGCTCAAGTTCTTAGTTTAGTGTGTGCTTAAAAAGAAAATTGTTCTAGAGTCAAATTTGGTCTGTAGCTTAATTACTCATACTATAAGAGTATATTTTCTTATGCTTTGCAGGTGCTTAAGTAGAGTTGTATGAGCCTGTGAATGATTACAGTTAATCAGTGTTGAGAGAGTCTTTGAGAGTTAAGGTAAGGCTATAGTAGAGTTGCTATAAGCAGGAGAAACCTATAGTTAGGTTCCAATCGAGTTTGTAAGTAAAATTTTGATTATAGTGGATTCTTGAAGAGCTTGTGAAAGCAAGTTGTGGTTTTTCCTTTCTTGAGCGAGGGGGTTTCCATATTAAATCAATATGTTTCCTTATTTTCTACAAAATTGTTGCTTCGTTGCTGCTTCACTATTTATTTCTTGTGATTGACTTTTAGGGACCTAGTCCCTCATAGTGTGGTGCAACCTCAAAGGTTCCAATATTTACCAACAATATAGTTAGAAGTATCAAAATCAAGAATCCATTATTTGTGAGATAAAAACTATGCATCATAAGCAAAGGAGTTACCAAGCTATACAGTGCAAGCAACTGATGAAATTAATGATTCTTGCCTTGATGCTTTTTACTGAAGTTAGACATTATACTCTACTCCAATTAAAGTGATAGATTGAGATGATCCATCTCTAACATTAGATGTAGGTTGAATACCATCTTCATTATGAGCCACATTTGGTGAATATCAAGGATAATCATTATTGCATGGAGCCTTACCATGAAGAATTCAACATTTCTCTTTTACATGCCCTCCCTTGTTACAATAAGTGCAATGTAAGAGAAGAAGCTGATATTTCTATATTATATGACCTTTCTTATAATAATGAGTGCACTACTTGTTGTTCCTCTATTTTTCTTTTCTGTTTCCACCTTAAAAGTTATTAGTTTGGACAACCATGATAGATGCATCATGGAAATTTGCCTCAGGCAGTTCAAATATGATGCATAGTGATCTTGCAAATACTTCTTCCAAGATAGGAATAGATGGGCTGGAAAGAATTTGGTTATGAACTTAGACTAGGTGTACTCTCAAACCAACCGAATCCAAGACCATAAAAATCTATCTTTTGCTTATCTTGATCATCCAATTTGTCAGTAAAAGGCATAAAAAATCAAAATTATCCTTTACAAATTCTACCTGACCCAAGTAACTCGCCATGTCCTGTCGATTCTATTATAGAAGAAAAATATTTGTCACAACCTTGTAGATAATTTGTATCTCATTTGAATACAAAGTTTTGTCTTTTTTCCATATGTTGCAACAAGTATTATAAGATTGGAACAAACTTAACAACTTAGTATCAAGTGAATTCCACAGAACACTATACAATTGTGCATCAACTTTAACCTAATCAGGTCTATCAGTTGGCCCAATATAACTAGTATTTTTTAGCAGGTGATATTGAAATCCTTGACTTGTAAACCACAATTCTACATAGGCTACCCAAAGAGTAGTAATAACCATAACCATCTAAATTTACTGTATTAATTTCAAGCAATGGTTTAGATAAAACAATTGATTTAACAATTTGATCTCCTGTAGTCTGATTATTAGATTGGTTATTACCTATTTTTTGTTTCCTCTAGTTCATTAAGAAAGAAATGTGAAGATTCATAGAAAGAGAAAGAGATAGGAAAGAATAAATTTATACATAAAGGTGAGACTCGACAGTGTTCTAATATAGTTGATTTAGCAACTAGTTGATCGATACCCCTCCATTTCTGTTTTCATATTTTGTTGCTGAGAAATAAACATTCAAAGAGGTCTAGAAGCCCAAGCTCTAATTCAATGTGAAGTTGAAAAAGATGAGAAGAGATATTGGGATTGTATTGATTGATTATTCCCTCAAGTCCATAGGATTAAATAGTTGTTATAGATAATATAATTAAGGAAAGAAATAAGAAAATATTACACAATCTCCTAATTGCTTGATTATAGAGACTAGAAAATATTTTTATATCCACACTATCTATATCATATTTAACATATCTAAATGACCAATTTTAAACAAAAAGTTGTTCAGGTTGTGGCATAGGCATTTGGGTTATATATTTAAAGATAGAGTTGATAGATTGCTTAAGTCTAATATTTTTACCTTCTCTTGATTTTGGGGACATAGGAACAGGTGTTGATTGCAGTAGAGGAAAGTTGAATAAAACAAGAAATAGGGGTGCTACTTATAGTTCTGATTTGTTGGAAATCATTTACATAGACATAAGTGCTCCATATTCTACTACAATATATGGTTCAAGTTATTTTGTCACCTTCATTGATGACTTTTTTCAGTATGGTTATGCTTTTCTTATTTAAGAAAAATATAGTTCTCTTGAAATGTTCAAAGTGTTTAAAACCAAAGTATAGAAACAATTAAGAAAGAAGATAGTGTCACACCCAAATTGGACGTGAGTGGCAACCACTCCATTCTCCAGGGGGAGAACCCATTACTCCAGAAGCATTAACCAACACTTTAAGAAATAAAGGAAACTAACCCATTAATAATACAGCTTTAATACAAATGAAGTATCAATCTCACCATGAATGATGACCAGGCCTAAGCGGACTAGACCCTATTTTTGTGCACCAAAAAGCTTTTCACACACCTTAGTACTGGAGATTTTAGATGATATACAAAGAAAGATGGAGTTAAACATGAGCAAGGTCACTCAGAAGGTGTAAAAGGGGAGGAAACAACTTACTCTTAAACCTGGAGAAGCATTCATCATAGCTATACCAAGGAACAAAATTTATCACCCAAAGAAGAAGCATTTCGAGCTGGAGATTGATGAAGAAAGCCATGGAAATGGGAGAAGAGGTGGTGAGGACTGTTGTGAGCTGCTCTTAGCTCATTTAGGAAACCCTACACACTCTTTAAATGTTTTTGTGTTGGGCTGGGTTTTGGGTTGGACCTACCCGGTTTTTTTTAGTTTTTTGGATTCTTTTAGGATGGGCTGGCCCATTCATGTATAGATACTTTGATTATTAATAAAATACAAATTAAACCAAAAAATCCATTAATAATTCAAAAAGAGGTTCAATTTCTAAAACAAACTAGTATAAATGAGGAACATTAATAATACTTATCCCTAAGATCGGAAAGTTGATGTACCAAAACTGCTAAAGATTGTCAAGAAGGAGATGCAACCCTAAAGCCTAAAAGGTAATGCATGAGTCCATAACAAAGGACTATACCATCAAAGGAGGATCCATGGTAGCCAAAAGATGTTGTTGTAATACCCAGTATTTCCCTAGCATAATTTAAGTCACAATACATAAGTATTCATATATAAGATTTTCAAAATACCCATTATTTTTTAGATTAGAGCCTTTCATTACGTAGTAAATTCAATTAGTCTTCCAACGATATAAAATTCACCCAAATCCGATAACCGGATAAGAAGTTATGGAGTTTTAAGTTTCAATCGTTAAACACGATCATTTTGGTCACTAGCGCGTCGTGGAGCCAGTCTAAATGACAATTGTCAATTTCCAGTAAGGGACCACGATATTAGTGCACCGCGCCAAGGAGCCAGTTTATATTTGACAATTTTCAGTGAGCCTCCGCGATAATGACGAATTGTGGGGCTGGCCAAAATGGCATTCCAAAGGCTTACCGCAATTCCACCACGTAGCGCCAAACTTCCAGGTCCCAGTTGTCAATTTCTAGTGTCCCGATGCGATAGCACCATGTCGCTCCATAGCAAAAAATCGGGATCTTCTGTTTCCAGTCCGAGTTTTTAAATTCGTTTAAGGGTATTTGGGTCTTTTTCCACCGCCCTAATCAACCTAAAATATGAGATTAAACCCCTAAGTGACCTAAATAATCATTATTTATTCAATTCCTCTCAAAATTAAAGATCCCCTTCTCAAGAACAAGAAACCCTAGCTCTCAAATTCAAGACCAAAGCTCAAGAACTCACCATCAATCCTCTCAAATTCATTAACCCAGGTATGTTAAATGTTCATTCATGGGTTCCTTTCACCCATAGAGTCCAAGTATCTAATTTTAATTACAAATTTATGATCTTTTCAAGTTACTCTATTTTTAAATTAAGTTTTCAACCATGAATCTCCATGAACTATAATTCTACACCATGTATGAATGGAATTGTTGTTGTTATTCAATTCCCCATATTTTAATGTTATCATTCATTGAATTAAATCATGATTTAGTGCTATTCATGTTGAATCCATGCTATTACTACAAGTTCCATAACATTCCTATGATTTGATTAAACTATGATCTACAAGTGTTTGATAAAATGACTACAAGTAGGGGTGTACATAGGTCAGGTTGGTTCATTGTTTATAAAAAAAAAATCAAACCAATCATGTCAGTTTATTAAAACTATAAACCAAATAAAACCAACATAAAATTAGTTTTTCGGTTTAGGTTTTAGTCGATTCTTTCGGTTTTTTTGGTTTTTTCAGTTTTTTTTATTTTTTTGAGTTTTTTTTATAATCTTTAGTTTTTACTATTATATTGTGATCGAAGACTAGATCAAATATATGTTTTCACTCATGTGCTAATGAAAAATAACAATTATGAAAAAATGAGGAGCGAAAAACTCTTTTGAAACTAAAAAGTGAGATGAAGAGTGAAAATATTAGGTTTTAAATTTATATTGGATTTTGGATCATTTAATTAGCAATTAATGGACAAATATTACAACTTAAAGGCCCAAATCTGAATATATGTCTACTTCTACTTTCAAATTATTGAAAATTACTAAACTTGTTGAAAAAGTATTTAAAAAGTAGATTATAATGAATATTTTATGTGTAAAAAGTTATAATTATAATTATAATTATAATATTATATATATATAATTATAATATAATTATATATATATGTCGGTTTGATTCGGGTTCGGTTTGACTTTTTTTTATCAACACCAAACCAAACCAAGAATGGTCGGGTTTTTTTCTAATGCCAAACAAACCAAACTAAACCATAAGTTAGTTTTTTTCTTGGTTTGGTTTGGTTCATTGGTTCAGTTTGACTTGACGGTTTGGACTGTACACCCCTACCTACAAGAATAAGTAGTTGATAAAGGTTTTTATTCTAAGTCCTCTAAGTTTAATATTGTGTTACTATTTTTGCTTTTGAGTCCTGGTGTATTGAATACCCGAAAATCATAGTTGTTTACTTAGTCTTGTCTTAGTATCTTTAGAACAACTTCAGAATACATCATGAGCATTACTAGATTAGTCAGTTAAACTCAGAAATAGTCAGTAACTTAGTGCCATTCAGATGGGAGTAGGATTTAGCACCGAGCGAGTGTAGGGATGGCGGCTTCCCTGTCAGATAGGCAGAGTCATTAGTAGCAGTCCCTATACTCTAGAACTACGTAGCCAGCATAGGATATGATAAGTCACCTGTCAGTTTAGGTTTGAATATCTCACAGGGGACACCCATCAAATTAGGCTTGACACCCTTCGTCCTTCGGGGAAATATAATATACCACACTAGTGGATCCACATAGACAGTGTTAGTAACCGTGGCACGATATTAACACCCTTCTAATTAGGGTTACAGGTTGGACCCCAATTATCTCAGATTGGGACATGTTGGTTAGATGATAGCTCCCAGTATTCAGTTCAGACATTCAGTCTTAGTGTTGTTTGAACAAAGCATACAAATATAAGTTATCTCAGTATTTCAATTTATAGATTTTATTCAGTTCATGTTATATGCTTGGTCATGCATCCTCAGTATCTACAGATTTCACATACCTTCAGTATTTACAAACTTTTATGTAATCTATTTAGTTCTTCATGTTTTATATGTATACTCAGATAATTATTACTCCTGTTCATGAAGCCATGCATGTATGCCTACCTTATTTAGAATACCAGTATATTCAAAGTACTGATCGTATATCTTTATTATGCGCTATGATGTATTATATCATAGGTTTTGACGCTCAGTTCCCGAATCACACTTTAGACTCTTAACAGTAGCAGCGTTGTGTCCTCATATTTTGAGGACAAACTATTTTACTTTATGTCTTTAGTTCAGTAGTAGTGGATTTAGTTGGGGCCTGTCCCATCAACTTACAGTCAGTTAGTATAGAGGCTTTTAGACATTATAGTTAGTTATTTAGTATTCAGACTTCATTTGGCATGTTAGTCAGTTATTCAAATTTTCCTTATCTTATAAAATTCAGATAGTCATTTCTTAAGATTCATAATTCAGTATTTGTTTCAGTTATTTAAAACCTTATGGCATATCAGTTATTCTTCCGTATTTAGGATTATGTTATTCAGTGCTCATAGCAGGTACCAGCTCATGGGTTAGCTTAAGGTCCCTCAGAACTGTAAACACTATGTGATACCCAGGATGTACTCTCGGGGCATTATAAACTTGGTACCAGAGCCTAAGGTTTTAAAGTATCCTAGGAAGTCTAGAAGTCACGTCAAGTATAGTCTTGTGCATAGGTGTGTAGAGCACCACACTTATGGGAAGGAGGCTACAAGGCATTTAGGAAAAGTTTCCCTTCTTTCAGTATTCATGTCGTGCGAGTAAGCATGAGCTCAAGTTAAACTCTCAGTCTAATCTATTTCTTCCTTCTATTTACAGAATATGCCTCCCAAAAAGAATAACAGAAGAGGAGCAGGAAACCATCCAGTACCTCTTTCCCTTCAGACAAACCCTCTAGATGAGCATGTCACTCATGCAGAATTCAGGGATGCGTTCACCACTCTAGCAAATTTTGTAGCAGCTCAGAATGAATGGCCAGCTGCTGTTTAGGCCAACTCAGTAGCCAATACTGCTGTAGCCAGGATTTGGGATTTCACCTGAATAAATCTTCCTTCCTCATAGGATCGAATTCTTAGATATGATGTAGAAGGTAACGGATATTATGGGGGTAGCATCTAGTGAGAGTGTTGAGTTAGATTCATATCAGTTGTAGGATGTAGCCCATACATGGATTAAGCAGTGGAAGGTAGATAAGGGTGTAGATGGAGGGCCTGTAGAATGGGAAGAGTTTGTTACAGCTTTTTTAGATAGATTCTTCCCATTAGAGTTGAGAGAGGCCAAGGTGTTAGAATTTATTAACTTGAGGCAGGGCAACATGAGCGTGAAGGGGTATTCCCTCAAGTTTACTCAGTTAGCTAGATATTCTCCCCATGTAGTAGCTGATAACAGATCCAAGATGAGAAAGTTATGTCTGGTGTGTCTGATAATTTGGTCAAGAAGTGTAGGACCACAATGTTGATTAGGGAGATGGACTTGTCTAGGTTGATGGTCCATGCTTAATAGATAGAGAAGTAGAATATTTAGGAAAGAAAGAGAGGGAATAAAAGGGATAGGATGGGTAGTTTTAATTTTAGTCAGCCAAGGTAATAAGGTGATAATTGTCCCCAATTCTATCAGAGGTCTTCAGCCCTAGCACCCTCTTCAGCCAGTGCCCCAGTACCCAAATTCAGAAATGATAATCAGGACAGGGAAACAGGCTCTAAGTCCCAAGGTAATGTTAATAGTGCTCGTACCCTCTATGTCAAAAATATGGTAGACACCATCAGGGTGAGTGTAGAGCGGGAAGTGATGTATATTTCAGATGTGGAAAACTAGGCCGTCGGATTTGGGAGTGTTGGGTAGTTGCTCAGAGAGGTAGGGAGTTGCATCAATAGGGCCGGTCCAATCAGTTGTCAGTTCTACTCGATCACTTAGCTCAGCAGGGTGCTGCTTCCAGTGCTACCGGTGGTTAGTGTCCAAACATATTATATACTTTTTAGCCCTGTCAAGATCAGGAAAATTCTCCTGACATAGTTACTGGTACGTTACAGGTCTTTCACTTACATGTTTATGCTTTACTAGACCCTGGATCTTCTCTTTCTTTTGAAACTCCATTTATAGTTGTCAATTTTGGAGTCAATCCCGAAACTCTAGCAGAGCCCTTTTCAGTGTCTACCCCAGTCGGTGTTTTCATTGTAGCCAGGCAGGTATATAGAAACTGTTCGGTCATAATATCTCATAAAGTTACCTCAGTTGATCTCGTGGAGTTAAAAATGATGGATTTTGACGTTATTCTCAGCATCGATTAGCTCAAATTATGTTATGCCTCAGTTGATTGTAGAAACAGAATAGTTTATTTTCAGTTCCTAAATGAACCAATCCTTGAATGGAGAGGTAGTACTACAGCTCTTAGGGTTTAGCTTGTTTTGTACCTTAGAGCGAGAAAGATGATATCCAAAGGGTGTATTTACCATCTAGTTTGAGTCAAAGACTCAAATTTAGAGACTCCAACCCTTGAGTTAGTTTCAGTAGTCAAGTAATTTCCAAATGTGTTCCCTGAATATCTTCCTGGAGTTCCTCCTGAAAGAAAAAGCAACATCGAAATAGACCTTCTTCCAGACACTCAGCCCATATCTATTCTGTCATATAGAATGATTCCAACTAAACTCAAAGAACTAAAAGAATAGTTGAAGGATCTCCTAGATACGGGATTCATCAAACCTAGCATCTCCTCATGGGACACACCAATTCTATTCATGCGTAAGAAAGACAGTTCTCTCAGAATATGTATTGATTACCATCGGTTGAAAAAAGTCACCATCAAGAATAAATATCCACTTCCTAGAATCGATGATTTGTTTGCCCAACTTCAGGGAGCCAATTAATTTTCTAAGATAGACCTCAGATCAAGCTATCATCAACTCAGAGTCAAAGAATGTGACATTCCAAAAATAGCTTTCCAAACTTGTTATGGTAACTTTGAATTTCTAGTCATGTCCTTTGGTCTCACGAATGCCCAGAAGCCTTTATGGACTTGATGAACCGAGTGTTCAAGCATTACTTGGACATTTTTTTCATAGTCTTCATTGATGACATTTTTGTTTACTCCCGTAGGAAAAATGATCATGTAGACCATCTCAGAATAGTGTTACAGACTCTTAGAGCTCACCAGTTGTTCGCTAATATTAGTAAGTGTGAATTCTGGCTAAGATCAGTAACTTTTCTTGGCTATATTATTTCTGGTGATGGCATTAGAGTTGATCCTCAAAATACTAAGGTGGTGAGAAACTGGCCTAGACCCATCTCTCCATCAGATATCAGGAGTTTCTTAGGTTTAGCTGGCTATTACCATCGATTTGTTGAAGGGTTTTATTCTATTGCATCCCCCATGTCTAGATTGACTCAGAAGAAAGTTAAGTTTTAGTGGTCAGATTCCTGCAAAAAGAGTTTTCAGGAGTTAAAGACTCGACTCACCTCAGCCTCAATTCTTACTTTACCAGATGGTTTAGATGGGTTTGTTGTGTACTGTGATATATCTAGAGAAGGTTTGGGTTGTGTCCTCATGTAGAGAGGTAAGGTTATAGCCTATGCCTCTCGATAACTTAAGCCCTATAAGAAGAATTATCCAACTCACGATCTCGAGTTAGCAGCTGTTGTGTTTGCCTTAAATATTTGGAGGCATTACTTGTATGGGGTGCATGTTGATATGTTCAAAGATCACAAGAGTTTGCAGTATGTGTTCTCTCAAAAAGATTTGAATTTGCGTCAAAGAAGGTGATTAGAGTTATTGAAAGATTATGGCATAAGTGTTTCATATCTTCCAGGCAAGGCCAACTAGTGGCAGATGCTCTCAGTAGGTTGTCTATAGGTAGTGTTGCTCATGTTGAGGGTGGTAAGAAGAAGTTAGTTTAGAAAGTTCATCAGCTTGCCCGACTAGGTTTTTGCCTAGTCAATTCAGCAGAAAGTAGTGTATGGGTGCAAAGTAGTTTAGAATCCTCTTGTAATGACCCGATTTTATGGAATCGAAATGTCACACGATGCTCATGATCCCGAAGGACCACAATCCAACCCTCTACTGATATCTGTACCTGAACACTGCATAATATAGATAATAAATGCGAAAACTGGCCATAAGGTCCAAAACATCTAAAAATACTCAAAATTTAAAACTAAATATTGATACATTTGTCCGAAAAGCCTCTAAACTATCTAAACTGTAGAGTTGATGGGATATTCCCCAACTAACTTCGTCTACTGAAAATAAATAAAATTTGATACAAAAGAATAAAAGGACCATCCTCGAATGAAGAGGAGTCACTGCTATGTCTACTGCTGCTAATTGGGACTGAGCTGCTAAGGGTACTCTGGATCTCGTGCCTCTGAACCTATGGTGTCAAATAAAACACCATTGCACAAATGTGTCAATACGGGAATGTACCAAGTATGAAGATAAGGTAAGGCTAAATGCAAGGTCTTATGCATAAACAATTACTTAACTGAATAATCATGAGGGTACAGAATGAGAACACATGCATGAATGCACAAACCATAACCGAAATCATCGTGACTCAAAATACTAAAACTCGAATACTGGTTTACTGTCATCCAAACTTACTACTTATTCCTGAGATATTGAACAACTGAATCATCTGATACTGATAACTAAGTACTGGAGTTGAGATCATTCTTATCTAGCGAGTGATCACAAAATCGGAGAATACTAGAACTGATTAACTGAATATACTCACATCAATGACTGAATTCTGAGCTCCCTGCTTTCGACTGACATAATCAGAGATCAACCTCTCTAACAGATGATTCTAGAATCTATTATCAATGACAAGAAAATGATCATGTTCGAACCTGACCACAAGAATACTCAACCGACTCTGAGACTGAGATCAAGCCTATCTATCGGATGATCTCTGGATTTGATAATGAGATTACTCAATTGATTCTGAAATTGAGATTAAGCCTATCTATTGGATGATCTCTGAATCTGATAATGAGATTACTCAACTGATTCTAAAACTGAGATCAAGCCTATCTATCGGGTGATCTCTGGATAAGATAATGAATAACTGTATATGAGACCAAGCCTTTCTGACAGGTGGTCCATGAATCAATGGAACTATCTGAGTTCCTCACTGATATAGATAACTGTATCTGATGGTCCTAATTTCTAAAGATTGCTACTGAAACTACAACTGTGGGAAGTAGTTACTTAACTGACATGCCCCAACCTCTACTGGTGGGGTCCAACTTGTAACCCCGACTGGAAGGGTGCCAATACCATGCCACGAGTAAAAATCTCTCTGGTCAAGACTCTCTAGTAGTTGACCCCTCACAAAAAGTCAGCCTAAGGCAATATAATAGTCAAAATACTCTCTATGGGTGACAGCCTCTACTGATGGTGAATCTTCCATCCTGCACTGGCTACACAGTTCTGGAGTTCAGGGATTGCTCCTAATGATTCGGCCTCTCTCAAATGGGGAGCCACCATCCTTTCCCTCACTCGGTGCTAGCTCCTACTCCCAACTGAAAAACTCTAAACTAAATTCTCAACTGAACACAAACTAAACTAAATCTGATACCGTTCATGTTTCTCAAATGATCTAACTGAGTTAAGCTGAATTCACTTGGTTCTGTATCTGACGGAATACTACTGAATCATAGTATCTGACTGATGATACAAAGTTTTAATAGAGTACTCGTTTACTACAGGGATTAGAGCTGAACAAATGACTACTACTAGATCTGAGTTATGTATAGAACTGAGGCTAGATTACTAGCGATACTGAGATCACGGAGATTACTGAGATTACTAAGATTTCTTATGTCCTGTATCTGTCTGAGGATACAGAGTTCTATAATTCACTGAGTTTTGAGAATCATGGCCCGACTGGGATTATCATGAAAACTGATATAGGCTCTAGACAACAGCTAAATTATTGGGTACAAATACCCCCAGGACTCGATAACATAAAAGTAAAACATAACCATTCTTTACTAGTCATAACCACGATCATTCATTCATCATCACAATCACTAAAGCATCTCTTCAAGCATTTAGGAATCATAAACATGTAATAGCGTAGGGAGGACATTCTATTGGATCATACTCCATTCAACAAGGTCTTGCATCAAGTACTTCGCACATAGGCTAGTCTTGGCATGTATCAGATAACACATGATTGGGGAAACTTCATACTATTATGTCACAATTTACTCGTCAAGCACTTGGAATATATTAGAGGCTTAGCATATATCAAAGAGAACAAAATTGGGGAGTTTTATACTATCATGTCAAAACTCATTCACTAAGGCTTTTCAACAAATACTAGGCATGCATGGACTTGCACACAATTGGGGGTTTCCTAATCAACATGCTATAATGGCCTTAATTTCTTCACATAAGCATTTTATCAAACATATGGGGAGCATGCTTTGCTTATTCAACTATTTCTACACTTAATTAACATGAACACATCATCTAACAAGTAACTTGAAGAGGATTTATCATGAACATCACATGAGTATCACATACTAAGGTCAAAGCTTGATAACCTTGTAAACAACATGAATCACAACCCAATCATAGCAGTAAATCAATTTCAACTCACATGAATCATTAAGACCCATAAACACAAGATCTTTGAATTTTAGAAAAAGGGTTCTTGAGCTTCTTAAATGAAAGGGACCTAAGAATCAACATCTACATACCTTGGGAAAACTCTTTTCTTGAAAGCCCTTGGAGAGATTCTTGATTTCTTGATTTCTCTTGATCTCAATTGATTTTGCTTGCTGAAGAAATAAGGTTTTTGATTTTGTAAAACCCTAGTTTTGATGTTGAAGATGGGAAATAAGGCTGAGAGACTTTTATCGGGTATATGTAGGGGCTGAAAAAGAATGAGAAATGACCAAAAAGCCCTTGGAATTAAAATCTAAAACTGGAAGAAATTTCAATTTTTCATGCCAGCACGACACAGCATAATCAGGCCAGTTCACTAGAAATTGGACAATTGGGAAACTTCTTAATGGCGCGACGCAGTGGAAATTGCGTTGCCACTTTGGTTGCAAATTGAAAAGGCACCACGACGCGGTGAAATTGTGTTGTGCACTGGAAATTAACAATTTTAAAATTAAGCCTTGGTGCGACGTGCCAAAATCGCGGAGGCTCACTGGATTTTGATGATTTCTATTTTAGCTGGCTTCGCGACGCGCTAAAGTGCCAAGTGGCACACTGTCTCACTAAAATGGCTCAAACTCTTTGCCCGAGTATCGGATTTGGGCAAATTTGGTATCGACGAAAAGCTTATTTAATTCTCTACATGACAAGAAGTCAATATTGGGGAAATTCTCTATGGTTCAAAATAATTCTCACTTGGGAAGACACTTCTCAACCTTTTAGGGCCGGATTAACACTTCACTAAACAAGCTCTAAGGCTCAGACTATGAGATAATTTTGTAGGGTCTTACACCTCTCTAGTTTCTGAAGTTAAGGAAAAGCAAGATAGAGATCCCAGTCTAGTTAAGTTGAAAGAATCAGTCAGAGACCAGAAGGTCGAGGTTTTCTCCCAAGGGGGAGATGCTGTGTTGCATTGTCAGGGTCGATTATGTGCACCTAGTGTAGATGACTTGAGGCAATAAATTGTTGCAGAAGTATATGGTGTGCGCTACTCTATTCATCTAGGGGACACTAAGATGTACCACGATTTATGGGAGATCTATTGGTGGAGTAGGATGAAGAGAGATATTGTAGAGTTTGTAGCTAAGTTTTCTACGTGTCAGTAGGTTAAGATTGAGCACCAGAAGCCTAGTAGGTCCATATAGGAGTTCAGCATTCACATGTGGAAATAGAAAAAAGTAAACATAGACTTTGTGATGGGTCTGCCTCATACTTATCATCAGCATAATTCTATTTGAGTTATCGTAGATTGGATGACCAAATTAGCTCATTTCTTGTTAGTGCATATCTTTTATTCAGTCGAGGACTATGCCAAACTCTATCTCAGAGAGTTAGTTAGGTTGCACGGTGTTTCCTTATTTATCATCTCAGATAGAGGTACCTAATTTACCTCTCATTTTAGGAAATCATTCCAAAAGGGTTTTGGTACCCAAGTCCACCTCAGTACAGCCTTCCACCCTCAAACAAACGGTCAAGCAGAAAGGACCATTCAGACTCTTAAAGATATGTTGAGAGCATACGTAGTTGATTTTAAAGGTAGTTAGGATGACCACTTGCCTTTGGTTGAATTCACATATAATAACAATTATCATTCTAGTATCCAGATGAATCCGTTTGAGGATCTTTATGGTAGGAGATATAGATCTCCGATTGGTTGGTTTGAAGTAATTGAGGCCACGGTAGTAGGGCCTTACTTGGTGTTTGATACATCAGAGAAGGTCCAGTTAATCAGAGAAAGTCTTAAGGCAGCCGAGAGCCGACAGAAATCATATATAGATATGAGGAGAAAGGATCTCGAGTTTGAGGTCGGTGATTTTGTGTACTTGAAAATATCTCCCATGAAGGGAGTAAAGAGGTTCAGCAAGAAAGGGAAACTAAGTCCCCGATATGTCGGTCCCTACAGAATTCTCAGTCGTTTTAGAAAGGTAGCTTAAGAGCTTGAGTTTCCTTCAGATCTAACTTCAGTACACCCAGTGTTCCATGTCTCATTGTTGAAGAAATGTATTGGTTATCCAGCTGTAGTTGTTCCCCTAGAAAGCGAAGATGTTCAGAACAATTTTTCCTATGAGAAAGTTCCAGTCGAAATTCTTGATCATCACATTTGTGGACTAAGGAACAAAGAAGTTCCACTAGTGAAAGTTTTTTGGCGGAATCAGTACGTTAAGGGAGACACTTGGGAAGAAAAAGCAGATATGCGGACCAAGTACCCTTATCTCATCTCCGTGAATTTAGATTCGGTTTAAGATACTAATCTTCTTGAGATTTTCTCTATCATGCTTAGTTTCAGTTGCACATCATGTTCATGTCAGTTGTACATTTACAAATTAGTTCATTCATGTATTACATGCATCAGATATGCATGTTCAGTGTGTAAGCTCAGTCCATCAGTTTTTCTCAACTTAACCGGTCTCATTCGAGGACGTATGATCCCAAGGGGGAGATATTGTAATACCCTATATTTACCTAGCATAATTTAAGTCCTAATACATGACTATTCATAAATAAATTTTTTTGAAATACCCATTATTTTTCAGTTTAGAGTCTTCCATTGGATAGAAATTCAATTAGCTTTCCAATAATATAAAATTCGCCCAAATCCGATAATCAGGTAAGAAATTATGGCAATTTTAAGTTTCAGTCATTAAACACCGTCATTTTGGTCACTATCACATCGCGGAGCCAGCCTAAATGACAATTGTCAATTTCCAGTAAAGGGCCACATTATTGGCACGTCACGCTAAGGACCTAGTTCACATTTGTCAATTTTCAGTAAGCCTCCACGATAATCGCGTGTCGCAGACCTGGCCAAAATGGCATTCCAAAGGCTTACCGTGATTTCACCATGTCATGCCAAACTTCTAGGTCACAGTTATCAATTTCCATTGGCCCAACGCGATTGTATCGCGTCTTGCGCTAGAGCCAAAAATCAGAATCTTCAGTTTTCAGCCCAAGTTTTTAAATTCATTTAGGGGTATTTAGGTCTTTTTCCATGGCCCTAATCAACCCAAAACACGAGATTTAACCCCTAAGTGACCTAAATGATCATCATTTATTCAATTCCTCTCAAAATTAAAGATCCCCTTCTCAAGAACAAGAAACCCTAGCTCTCAAATTCAAGACCAAAGCTCAAGAACTCACCATCAATCCTCTCAAATTCATTAACCCAGGTATGTTAAATGTTCATTCATGCATTCCTTTCACCAATGGAGTCCAAGTATCTGATTTTAATAACAAATTTATGATCTTTTCAAGTTACTCTATTTTGAAATTAAGTTTTCAACCATGAATCTCCAAGAACTATGATTCTACACCATATATTAATGGAATTGTTGTTGTTATTCAATTCCCCATGTTTTAATGTTATCATTCATTGAATTAAATTATGATTTAGTGCTATTCATGTTGAATCCATGCTATTACTACAAGTTCCATAACATTTGTATGATTTGATTGAACTATGAACTACAAGTGTTTGATAAAATGCGTACAAGAATGAGTAGTTGATAAAGGTTTTCATGCTAAGTCCTCTAAGTTTAATATTGTATTACTATTTTGCTTTTGAGTCCTGGGGCTATTGAATACCTGAAAAGCATAGTTGTTTACTTAGTCTCATCTCAATATCTTCAGAACTACTTAAGAATACATCATGAGCATTACAAGATCAGTCAATTAAACTCAGAAATAGTCAGTAACTCAGTGTTATTCAGATGGGAGTAGGATTTAGCACTGAGCGAGTATAGGGATGGCAGTTTCCCCATCAGATAGTCAAAGTCGTTAGTAGCAGTCCTTATACTCCAAAACTATGTAGCCAGCGTAGGATATAAGAATTCACCCATCAGTTTAGGCATGACTATCTCACTGGGGTCACCCGTCAGATTATGCTTGACACCCTTCATCCTTTGGGGCAATACAGTATACCAGACTAGTGGATCTACATAGCCAGCGTCAGTACCCATGGAACGGTATTAACACCCTTCCAACTAGGTTACAGATTGAACCCCGATTAACTCAGATTGGGTTATGTCAGTTAGATGATCGCTTCTATAGTCTCAGTCACAGTCTCAGTTACAATCTTAGTCCAATAATCAGTTCAGACATTTAGTCTTAGTGTTGTTTGACCAAAGCATACAGATATGAGTTATCTCAGTATTTTGATTTATAGATTTTATTCTGTTTATGTTATATGCTTGGTCATGCATCCTCAGTATCTACAAATTTCACGTACCTTCAGTATTTACAAACTTTCATGAAATCTATTCAGTATTCCATGTTTTATATTTATACTCAGATAATTATTATTCCTATTTATGAAACCATGCATGTCATCCTACCTCATTTAGAATACCAATACATTCAAAGTACTGATCGCATACCTTTCTTTTGTGCTATGATATATTATATAATAGGTTCTGACGCTCAGTTCTTGAATCGCTCTTAGACTTTTCAAACTCTCAGCAATAACAACGGTATGTCCTCATATTTTGAGGACAGACTATTTTACTTTATGTCTTTAGTTCAGTAATTAGTAGAGTTAGTTGGGGCCTATCCCATCAACTCATAATTAGTCAGTTTATAGGCTTTCAGACATTACGGTTAGTCATTCAGTATTCAGACTTCAGTTGGCATGTCAGTCAGTTATTCAAATTTTCTTTATCTTATCAGATTCAGATAGTTATTTCTTCAAATTCATAATTCAGTAGTTGTTTCAGATATTTAAAACTTTATGGCATATCAGTTAGTCTTCCGCATTTATGATTATGTTATTCAGTGCTCACAGTAGGTACCAGCTCATGGGTTAGCTTGTGGTCCCTCGGGACTGTAACTCCATATGAAGCCCAGGGTGTACTCTCGGGGCATTATAGTTACTCACTTGTGAATTCGAATCACACACTAGAGTCACAAGTGAGATCTTGCAAGAGCCGCTGGAATATGCGCTCTCAATAAAAGTAAGAGTAGACATAGAATAAATACACAAGAAAATAATGTTATACTGGTCGGGTCATTTAGCTTACACAAGATGAGAAATATGCACACTTAACCATAACATAGTACAACAAGTTAATACATGCTCACCTCTACTACATCGTGATGAAACAAGTAACACTTAGAGAACTTTTAGTAACCTTAACAACAAGTCCAAGAGATCAACAGATATGCCATTCAAATCAAGTAAAGTAAAGTCAAGTCAATCATCAAAGTATAACAACAATATATATATTTTCGTGGTTCACTCATAGAACCATCAAACTCACCTTTACCTTGTACATACACACTAAGAGTATTACAATCGCCCACTAGTCATGACATGATGGGGACAAATTATATATGTGTATTAAATCCTAGACATAAGTGCCTCCCAATCTTATTTCCACAATATCTCGTGAGAATACCCAAATACCAAAAAATTCCACATTCAACAATGGTGTGTATGTGTGTGTATAAATATATATATATATATATATGTAGACATATATATATGTATATATATATATAAATCACATAACTAAATGACAACAACCAACACTTATAGCATTCAAAAATTTTACATGTAAGTTCAGTGAAATATGATCACACCTAGCGACATGCATTGACAAGAAATACTACAGAATAGTTAACATTCACATATATCATAATGTTGATTAAACTATGTGACTATCACCTACCTCAATCCAGGCTTGCACAACTCGACTAAGATCGAGCCTTGACTTTAAGTGTAATTTTTTCTTACTTTGATTAGGAGACAAATAAAAATCACAGAATAAATACAATGACTTACCCCATTAGAGATTATAACTTTTTTACAACCCCTAAGACCACGTTCATGATCATTCCCCCCATTCTATTCAGTCGTATTCACCTAAAACTACCAATTTCATCTATAATTTAGTGAATTAACAACATGCAAGGGAGAATTGGCAATAATTAACCAAAACTAAATGATTTTATATCTAAATTACTCCCTTACATTATAAAACCAACAAAAACCAACCCCTAACCCCCAAAACTACGTAAACCAACAATTCTAAGGCTAGATTATCAATTTACTTATTATCAGGGATAAAATCCTTACCTTAATGGAGAAAAATGATGAAAAACTTTTAATTTTTGACTAAATCACCATTTATTAAGCCCCAAAAGGATTTTTAGAAAAAAAAACATTTTGGGAGGTTTATAGGATAAAATAACAATTTATATTGCTATAGCGACATAGTCGATATGGCGTCCCTTAATTGGTCTTTATAGAAAGAATTATTTGGCTTTTGGGCATGTCACTGTAGTGAATTAGACGAGCCAAAATATTTGATTTTCTTCAAAATTTTCATTTTTTGCAACACACCTTAATTCCAAGACATCATGAATAATCCCTTCACATCAAACTTAATTTTGGGAGTTCTACTTACCTGAATTAAATTCTAAAACATCTTGTGGGTTCATTATCATCTTAGATAACTAGAAACCAAGATAAGCACTACCATATTTTCCGAATCCATTCTCGGATTCTCCTAGACCACACACTTTATTCGTGAGTAACCTAGCCTAAAAATTATAGCTTCAAATATGGGGAAAATCTTTGTCCAAATTTTTCAACAAGATACTTTCATGTCATAATGGAAAAGGTCTTTACAATAGATACAAATTTATCCATTGTTTTTCCTGAATGATAAAAATATAAAAATATAGGCTGAAATAAGAAAATAATAGAGTACGTGTATCCTTAAACAAGTGAGGGTACTTGTCCTGCATGTCTTTCTCGATTTCCAAAGTGGCTTCTTCAATCGAACAATGTTTCATTGAACCTTGATCAAATGAATTTTCTTTGCCCTCAACTTCTAAACATCTCAATCTATAATTGCCATTAGCTCTTCTGCATAAGATTAATTCTTATCTAATAAAACTGAGCCCCATTTAATAGTGTAGTCTCCATTCTCATGGTAAATTTTGATCATGGATATATGAAACACCGGATGAACTTATGACAACCCCAATGATATTGCTAGTCTATATGCAACCGGCCTATATCCTTAAGAACTTCAAAGGGACCAATATATTGAGGGTTGAAATTTCCCTTCTTACTGAACCTCATGATCCCTTCATAGGAGATACTTTGAGTAACAACTGCTCATTAACCTTGAAGACTATGTCTCTTACCTAATACACTATATACTCTTTCTGTCTACTTTGAGTAGCCAACAACTTCACTTTAATAAACCTTACCTTTTATTGATCCTACTATACCAAGTTAGTAGCCAGTTTTAACATGTCTAGTTTCAAACCACCCAGTAGGTGGCCTATACCTCCTTTGATAGAGTGCATCAAATGGTGGCATATCGAAAATGGAGTGGTAACTGTTGTTGTATGAAAACTCACACAACAGTAAGAACTGGTCCTAGTAACCATCAAAATCAAATGCACAGTCTCTCAACATATCCTCTAGCACCTATGTTGTTCTCTCTGACTGCTTGTCAGTTTGAGGGTAAAGGGTTGTGCTAAAGATGAGTTTGGTGCCCAAATCCTCATGCAACCTGTACAAAACTTTAGAAGTATATTTTGCACCGCTATCAAAAATAATAGTAAGGGGCATGTTGTGCCCAAACGCACATATAAGTGTACATGGTCACCCAAGTAGTAAAGTGCCTTTTATGAGCTAAATATTGATTCCATGAGGACTTGGTGATTAGCAAAGTATCTAATTCTAGCATTACTAATTAGATTAAATAAGTATGAGTTTGTAAAATAAGTATGTGCTTTGTAATTATAACTAAGTAATAAAAAAATAACAATGATGTAAAGTTCAAATTGTAAACAATATGTGGATAGTTCCAGGGTTAAGGCATTTACTTCCCATTCATGCATAACTATGGTTTCTAATCGGTGTTAGTGTTTATCGGGATTATTGATTTATGAGGATTATAGTATAACCAGGGGATGGTCACCTTCTAAGTCGTCTAACCAAATTAATCTCACAAGTACATCATTGAGCATAGATGTGAGTCTTTAACTTGGATTCATTAATCTATCATTCTATTTCATTAACCAAATAGGGTGTTTAGGTATATCTTTATCCTAATTGTAAATCATCTTTTTACAATTAATGCCTAAGAATTAAATACATGATCCACTCTCCTTACTTTATTCATTCCAACCCTCCACTCCTATGATCAATTTTTTCTAGGACATGGATTTACCCTAAAGTTCATGACGCTTTAGAAAAGTGAAACAAGAATGCAAAAACAATCATATGAGTTGATAAACATATAAACCAAAAAACAAACAACAATTATGCAATCATGTTCATAAACTCAACCCTAAAATAAGGGTGTTTAGCCACTCATAGTCTTATGAAGAATTACAATAATGGAATTCATAAGTAAGAACTATAATAGAACTAAAGTAAATAAGAAAAATCCTATTTAGAGACTCCCCCATATGTTTTCTCTCTCCCAAGTCATTCCAAAAGTTATTAAAATAGAAGCTAAATGTCTTATTTATAGTTTAGTATAATTTTTACCCAAAAATACACAAGATCGTGGCGCCCTCTTATCGCTTGGGACAGTGGGTGTGCCCACTCTCTTATCGTACACCCGCATAGTTTTTTACACTTTACTCTATGGCCAGATCCATAGCACATCCAAATCATGCTAAGATACTATTTTGGTGGTCCAAACTCTTCCATACATGCTCTTTAACATTGATCCATGACTTATATTGCATCATATTTCAATCTTGATGATTTTTCGACTTCAGTCCCTTGCATTCTCTGGCTTGAAGAGCTTCCTTTGTGCACTTCCGAATCTATTGTTCACACCAAAACTGGCTCTTTGTTTATTCACCTATTGTGGCTTATCTATGGCTTTATTCATCATATAAAGCAGCTCCAAAACTCATAACAAGTGTTAGACCATGAATATCACAAAACTTATCAACACAACACAAGAATAAGCAAAACTTAGTTATCTCATCAAACCTTTGGCCATTTTAACTCTATATAGAGTCAATTGAACTATAAACCACCTAAAACTGATGCTTAGCACACAATTACCTAAATATGCACGTTATAGTCCAATAAGCACATCAAGTTGTCCTCAAAACTAGCTAAACACATGTAAATAATGACTCTTAGATGTATAAATATGCCTAAGATCACCACCCTACACTTAAAGACTTATTTATACTTGAAAAACTCTTTACACTAATCATAGTCAGGGAAGACTCTAACACTGCTACTTGAACTAAAACACTCAATCTAGAACCAAAATGACTACATAAATAGCAAGTTGTAATGCCTCGAAATCTAGTTCCCTAGATTCCACACGGTACTCTGAACTGCAGGTAGTCCTAAGCTAACCCTAGTTGCTTTCTACTAAGTCTGGATCTCAACATAGGAGAAATATAAATATGAAAACATAATAATTATGGAAATCTTATCTAAAGAATAGAAATCTCACAAATCCTGGTAAAATAATATTGAGAATCTGAATATTGAATTAAAAGTCTAACACTGAATCTAGTAGTCCGACAAGCCTCTACTATCTAAATCTAGAGAGTCACTGGGATAGGCTCCAGCTGACTCAAACTGTCTGAAATGAATAAAAGAACATCTACTAATAAACTGAAAGTATGAATAACTAAGTCCCCAAACTATGAGGACTCACCAACTGTAGGGATGTAGATAAGATGCTCGAAGATCACTCATGTTGCTGAGAGTGAGAACCTGAACCTATATTATGAGACAATATAGAACATAGACGTATATGTGGATCACTACTTTGAGGATACATTGAGTATATGGGGGTGCACTTAATAAGTAAACAATATCATCACAGTTGATAAAATCATGCATGCTAAATGTAAATAACTCATTTGGGCTTGGGTAATCTAAAATCCGAAAGTAAAATCATAAATAATAAAACATATAATCTAAATATTATAAGTCATCACACTTAGTTCTGAAATCTGTATTTCTTTTCTATTTCTCTAATCACATAGGCTAAGTGAAGTTTGAAAACTTATTCTATATATCTTAATACTTCAAATCATTAAGCTATTTTAAGAGTAGCGGACATCTTTTGGGAGGTTCTTCTAACCGACACACACCATGTCAGTATCCATGGAGTCCTACGACTGGCCCCTATTAGGTAGGGTTGTTCTTCCCTTGCCACCAGAATAGAACATCTATCTAATGTGATCACAATCTGAGTCATCCACGTAGAAGTAAGAATAATCTAAATCCTATGTTGGCACGTAGTTATAGGGTATGAAACCGTAGTAAATTACCCATCTCGGTGCTAAATACTACTTTCATTCTTATGCTCAAAATCTTAAGAAATCCATTTCAAAATAGCACATGGTTAAATCTCAAGTTATATGAACAAAGTGAATTCTTTATCTTAGCTTAGGACCAAAAGGTCAAATCTTTATCAATAATCTGAGAATAATCTTATTTGAGGGTGCTTATAGCACAAATAATCTTGAAAGAGAAATCTTAATTAGGGCATAATGACCCATGCAACAATCTCATGTTAAAACATCTAAAAAATCATGTAAACAGTTAAAATTCATCATAAAATCTGGAAATTTCAACAATATGCATGAAAATATAAATATAATCATGTAATTCAACTTCTAAATCATGGGAAATCTTATAATCTTGCAAATAATAATAATGGGTATAAACCCTAACTTGAATTTCATGAAAAATCATATATAAGTTGCAGTAAATTTGTAATTAAAATAAAGTTTTGGGCACAAGGATGAAAGAATTATCCTTGTTCAAGCCCCACATACCTTAAATTGATGATCTTTGATGAAAAACTAGAATCTTGGATTGCTATTGATGTTTTGGAGATGGCTTCTTGGAGTTCTTGAATGGGAAATTCTCAATCTTAAAGAGTCTTAGAGAATTAATGGAGAAATTTTGGATTTCTTGGGAGGAAGTATGAGCCTTAGGGTTTTGTTTAAGAGAACATGATGAATAAAGCATAAAGTGCTCTCAAATATGATTAATCTATTATTTTTGGATGGATTAGGGGGTTGGGGATTTACCAAAATACACCCTTTAAACTGTTTACAAAACTGCAAAACATATATTTTCCCGATCTTTATGGCCACCGCGATGCGCCACTATCGTGGTGGCTCACTAGAAATTGATGAATGGAAAATGGGCAGACTCCGCGATGTGGAGAGATTGCGGTGCCCCTTTAGAATGCTATTTTGGCACTTGGCGCGATGCGTCATTATCGCGTTGGACCTCTGGAAATTGACAAATAGGAAATTGACCCTCTCTGTGATGTGCCATTATCGCAGAGGGCCACTGCAAATTGACAATCATCATTTAAACCCGCTATACGACGCACTATTGACCGAAATGATGGTGTTTTACAACTGGGACTTAAAATAGACATAACTTCTTACTCGGTTATCAGATTTATGCAAATCTTATATCGTCGGAAATCTAATTCGATTTTCTACACAATGGAAAGTCAAAATCTAAGGAATTCCATATGAAATAAATAGTATTTGTTTTGGAAGCTATCCCTTAATACTCTAGGGAGGAAATTGAGCTAGAAAAAATTATGGGGTATTACAATATATCCCCCTTGGAAATATTTATCCTCGAATGTGGCTAGTTGACCTAAAATTTTTGAGGAATCTAAGAATATAAGGTAGTATTCACAACTAAAATAAACTGCAAGTCTAAATCTAAATCGTTCTGAGCTTCTGAGTAATCTATGAGTGCATGAACTTACATGAGGACAACTACATAGCTGAATATATGAGTAGAAAAGAATTGAATCAAGGAAGAGTGTTACCTTCAGCTACATCTGAGTTTGCAAAGAAAAGGTGAGGGTACTTGGATCGCGTATCTATTTCTGCTTCCTAAGTAGCACCCTTAACAGACTGATATTCCCAAAGAACTTTAACCAAGGGAACTTCTTTGTTCCTAAGTCTACGGATCTGATGATCTAAGGTCACACTGGAATCTCTTCATAAGAAAGGTTGTTTTGAACATCTGAGCTTTCTAAAGGAACTACAATGGAGTCATCGATACTCTTTTTAAGCATAGAGATATGAAATACAGGATGAACAGCTGACAAGTCTGCGGGCAACTCAAGATCATAAGCTACTTTCCCAACAAGACTCAAAATGCTAAAAAGGCTAATATACTGGGGACTCAGCTTTCCCTTTTTGCCAAATATCATCAATTTTTTTCATGGGTGAAATTTGTAGATATACTGAATCACTGACCTCAAACTCAAGGTCTCTTCTTCTCACATCTGTATAGGATTTCAGATAACTCTGGGTTGTTTTCAATCTTTCTCTAATCAACTTAACTTTCTCCATAGCTTCAAACACTGCGTCAGGCCCAAGCAAAGTGGCCTCACCCACTTCAAAACAAAATATGGGTGATCTACATCTCCTCCCATAAAGAGCCTCAAATGGGGCCATCTAAATACTAGAATGATAATTGTTATTATAAGCAAACTCAATCAGTGGAAAATTCTCATCCCAACTACCCTTGAAATCAAGAGCGCATGCCCTCAACATATCTTCTAGAGTTTGGATGGTCCTCTCTGCTTGACCATCTATCTGAGGGTGGAAAACTGAACTAATATAGACTTGGGTACCAAGGCCCTTCTGAAAAGCTCTCCAAAACTAGGAAGTAAACTGAGTACCCCTATCCGAGATGATAGACAAAGGCACTCCATGCAATCTAAATAACTCTCGGATATACAACTTAGCATAATCCTCAGTTGTATAGGACGTATGAACTGGTAGGAAATGAGATGACTTAGTCAATCTATCTATAATAACCTAAATCAAATCATTATGATGACCCGAATGGGGTAAACCAGTCATAAAATCCATGTTCACCTCCTCCAACTTCCAAGTGGGGATACCAAACTCTTGCAATGTGCCACCAGGTCTTTAGTGTTCTACCAAGACCTGTTGAAAAGTTGCACACTTTACTACAAACTCTACTATATCTCTCTTCATTCCACTCCACTAATAGATTTCCTGCAAGTCGCGGTACATCTTGGTAGCGCCTGGATGAATAGAATAATGTGCACCATGCACTTTGGCATAATTCTCTGTCTCAACTCATCCACACAAGGCACACATAATCTATTTTGGTATCTTAACACACTATCTCCCCATTGGGATAAAACCTCTACTTTTTGGTCTTTTACCGACTCCTTCAATTTGAACAAACTAGAATCCTTATCATGCTTCTCTTTCACTTCCAGAACTAGAGAAGATTCGAAACTACTCTGAACCCTAACATTCCCTTCAGCTAAATCAACCAACCTAACATCTAATCTAGATAAACGATGAACTTCTTGAGCTAATTATTTCTTATTATCCTCCACATGAGCAATACTACCCGTAGACAACCTACTAAGAGCATCTGCCAGTACATTGGACTTGCTCGGATGATACAACGCACTTATATCATAGTATTTCAACAACTCTAACCAGCTTCTCTGATAGAGATTCAACTCCCTCTTAGTAAACATATACTGCAAACTTTTATGGTCCGTGAATACATAAACCTGTACACCATACAGATAATGTCTCCAGATTTTCAAAGCAAACACCACAGCAGCTAATTCAAGATCATGGGTTAGGTAATTCTTTTCATGAGGCTTCAACTGTCTAGAGGCCCAGGCTATGACCTTACCTCTCTACATCAACACATAACCCAAACCAACTCTAGAGGCATCACAATAAACAATAAAGATATCTGTACCATCAGGTAATGCTAAAATTGGGGCTGAAGTGAGTTGAGTCTTTAAGTCCTGAAAACTCTTTTCGCAGGAATGTGACCATAGGAACTTAATTTTCTTTTAGGTCAATCTAGACATAGGATACATGATAGAAGAGAAACCCTTAATAAAACAGCAGTAATAACTAGCTAGACCGAAGAAACTACTAATGTCTGATGGAGAGATAGGTCTAGGCCAATTTCTTATGCCTTATATCTTTTGGGGATCAACTCTAATGCCATCAGTGGAGACAATATGATCGAGAAAGGCTACTGATCTTAGCAAAAATTCACACTTGCTGAATTTGGCGAACAATCGATGATCTCTAAGAGTTTGCAAGACAACTTTAAGATGATCTACATGGTCATCCTCGCTACGGGAGTGCACAAGGAAGTCATCTATAAATAATATGAAAAACATGTCTAGATACTATTTGAACACTTGATTCATGAGGTCCATGAAAGTTGTTGGGGCATTGGTTAGCTCGAAAGAGATGACTAGAAACTTAAAATAACTATAATGGGTTCTGAAAGCTGTCTTTGGAATATCATATTCCCTTATTTTAAGCTGGTGATAGCTGGATCTAAGGTCTATCTTTGAGAAAAAACCTACACATTGCAATTGATCAAACAGGTCATCAATTCTAGGAAGAAGATATTTGTTCTTGACTGTAACTTTATTCAACTGACGATAGTCGATGCACATGCACAAAGAACCATTTTTCTTTCACACGAATAGGACAGGAGCGCCCCATGGAGAAACACTAGGCCTTATGAAGCCTTTATCTAAAAGATCTTTGAGTTGCTCCTTCAACTCCTTAAGCTCTATAGGAGTCATACAATAAGGAGTTATAGAAATAGGCTGAGTATCTGGGAGAAGGTCAATACCGAATTCTATTTTCCTATCAAGAGGTACTTCTGTGAGATCTTCTGAAAAAATATCAGAAAACTCATTGACCACTCGGACCGACTGAATTGTTGGAGTCCTAGACTTAGTGTCTTTAACTCGAACTAAATGGTAAATGCAACCTTTGGATATCAACTTTCTAGCCTTAAGGTAAGATATGAAATAACTCCTGGGAGACACTAAATTACCTGATCACTCAAAGACTGGCTCATCTGGAAATTAAAACTTCACTACTCGGGTGCGATAATGTAACACCCCATATTTTGGGCTAGAACAAAAAACCATCTTTTCTATGTGTAGATGATCCAAAAACCATAAATACTATGCAAATTTTCCATGTTAATTAATTTAGTAGTGTGGAGAATTGAATGAGCTTTTCTTTGATATAAGATTCAGCCAAATCTGATACCCAGACAAGATGTTATGGCTAATTTTAGTCCTAGTCATAAAACACCGTCATTTTGGTACATGGTGCATCGCGGAGGTGGTCTATTTAATAATTTTCAAATTCCAGTAGCCTAGAGCAATTATGGTGCATCGCGCAGAAGTTCTAGGTCTCAACCAGTAGGATAACGCAATGGCTCCACGTCGCGGTGACCCCAAGAATCCCATTCAGCATTTTCTAGTGAGCCACCTCGATAGTGGCGCATCGCGGTGAACCATAAAATCAAGCTTCTATTTATATTTTATTCCATCTCATTAAGGGTATTTTGGGTAATTTCCACCCCCTTATCAGCTTAAACATGGGATTTTTCTCCCAGGTGATCATATTATTCATATTTTCTTCAAAAATTTACAAGAAACTCTCTTTAGGGTTTTAAACTAAAAACTCAAATATCCTAAGATTTTACCATGGGTTTTTAATAATTCTTTGAGATTCGGAATCTCCATTTAGAAGGATATAAGAAGCACCCATCAATTGTTTGAATAGCATCCCTAAAGCACGAGTTCATTCAAGAGTCATAAATTAAGGTATACGGGGTTTTAATAAAATCTCATGGGCATAGAAATCTTGTTTTTAAGAAAAGGGTTTTGGATTTATGAAGATATTCACATTTTTAGAAGCGTTGATGACATTGTTTTGGCCTTTAGGCCTTCCCCCAAATTGATTTGAAATTTTATATATATGTAAGCATATGTTTTAAGGTTGATGAGAGTATGATTCATGGAAAAATATCCCTCTCTTGTGATGGTTGTCATTTACTTATGATATACTATGAAATCATTTGAATGCATCTTGAAAAGCATGTTATGAAATGTCTTGACTAATGTTATATTTGGATTATGATTTTGATTCCAAAAGAGAGAGGGTTGTTTATGTTGATGAATGTTGAACATAATCATATAATGAAAAAAGTTGCATGGTTTGTTAAAGATTGCATGACCACCACTTGTTTATTGAAAGGATGAGAACTTTTGCATAGCTTTGACTGATGTTTTTGGAACATAAAATCTCTTCTGCGAATTGCATATTTGGGTGGTCTAAACTATGTTTTAATAAAAAGATCATGCTTAATGCATTATGGGTCAAAATTAGGACTTGCAAGTCTTGGTATAATGATACCAAAATAGACAATGCCATAACAGACTCAGACAAACATAGAAACTAGATTTTCATAACTTAAGATTTTAGGATGATATATATTTAGAAATGGATAAAATTGGGCATAAAGAGATGTTAGGTGATCCTCGAAGAAGGCATGAGTTCAGACAACTCATTGCCCAAAATTGTGATTTGCAGATCCGGGTATATTATATTACACTGGCCTAGTGCCCTATGGCGTATTAGACTTAGACACTCTAATTCTTGCAGCATACTTGGGTTAGGGGCTTCCCCGCTGAGTCAATAGAGGACTCCATATAGCCTGTGGAGTTTTAGACTTCTAGGGGCGTACCACCGAACTTAGAAGTAATATGAAGATCAGAAACTGCATTAACAGAAAGGTTTTATGATTATCAAAGATGCCCATGTGTTTTGGAATTTTTATCATATATGATATTTTATGACTAGCTCTCAGCTATTTTATTTATATCAAAAGCTTTATTTTGGATTACTCTGCGTACCAATATATCTATATTGACCCCCTACCTTCTAGGTTCTGAGGCATAATCTAGGGGTCCTGATAAGTAGTAGATTTCTTTAGACAGAAGTACAGAGTCAAGTTAGTGAGCCATTTATATTTCAAAAGGCCTATTTACTTTCAGATATATATCATTAGTTATAGTTTTGGTCTACTGAGGGCCTTATCCCAATTTTCAGACAGTTGTTATTTGATCATGTAGTAGAGATTTCATAGACGATTTTCATAAGTTGTTAGTTGGTATTGGATTTCATTCTTCATTGTTGAACTGAATCTAGAATATGACCATGTTTCTGTATTAGATTATATTTCCACATCTTTTTTTATTATATGAATATTGTGCATGATTACCAAATAGAATAGGGCATCCTGGCCTTCATAGTTTAGGATGTCCGTCACGGCCAGGCCCTAGTTTGGGTCATGACAAACTTGGTATCAAAGAATAGTTCATGGTCCCAGGGTTTCTATGGAATCGCGTCGGGCAGAGTCTTGTTTATGAGTATATAGCACACCATACTTACAAGTAGGAGGCTATAAGGCATTTAGGAATGTCTCTCTTTCTTCATGTTTTAGTTCATTCTATGGAGTCAGAATGTCCCTCCTACATACATTAATTCATGCTATGGTGTCGCCCATACGAAAGTAATAGTCACCCCAATTCTTTCCTTACTCTGATGTTCTCAGACATATCTCATTATTGGAGCAATTCAAGTACAGAAGTTTAGAGTCTAAATGACATGGTTCTTTCTGATTGAGCCATATAAGGTTTTGAAATTATGCAAGGACTTGTAAAGAGTCTGTTAGTGTCTCAGAGTGTATTCATTCTAGTGTGAACTTTGATTTTAATGAAATCGTGCTTTTCAGCCAGCGGTATTAAGTGTATTCAGTCCTTTTCAAAATTTATATTGTAGATGTCACACTTAAGGGAAAATTATGTATAGCAAAATGTTGGAACTGTATTTTCACCTGAGTAGTAGTATGAGTTAAGTGTCAGTGTCATGACCTATTGTTGGAGATGTTGGACCAAGAAGTTGGTGATGTGAAGTCACAAAGTTAGAAGTTAGAATGAGGGTGATTTTCATGTAAATAAATATTTTATTTGAATAATCGATGTTTGAGGATGATTTACCCCTTTTTAGTGATAGACTAATGTGGTAGCTAGTGGTACGTATGGATTGTATGGTAGTCTGTGGAGGGAGTATTGGACTCAGATTTTTTTATTTTATTCATACAGAGTAAGATATGTATTCTTAGATCATTGATTATTGTGTGTCAAGTTTCTGTCTCTTGTAATGTTGTTATCATTGTGTTGTTAAAACTCAAAGTCTAGTTAAGTTGTGTGAGGCCCATTTCGATTCACTAGCAACTTATTGTCCATCTTGTTGGTTCTTGTGTTAGTTGGAACTGGGGTTTAGTGGCATAATGGCAAAAAAGGTGATAAGGGCAATTTATTGAATATATGTATGGCCGAATCTTTTTGCATATGATTGAGTTGGTAATAAAGTGATACATCCCTGTGTGTTAGTTTAGTAGAAGGTACGGTAGAAAAGGAGTTATTAGTTAAGGTGAATTGTTGTTTACTTGAAGTATGAAAAGATTTGTTGACAATATTTGTCGTGCAAGAAAATTATATGTTATTGATAAAGGCACTTGGTGGATGAGTGGTGTTAATTTTAATGCCCCTGAGGTTGTAAGAGGGAGTTTAGTTGGGACTTATGGAGCCATGAACTAAGTTTAGTTGTAAAAAAAGGGTAGATAGTAATGATGTGTAGAAGGAAGATGTGTTAATGGATTTTAAATAAGATATATCACAGGATTGTGATTGATCCTTACTGTTATAAAGTTTTGGTGGATTAATGTTTCCAGATGTTTTGGCATGTAAGAATATTGTATGAACTGGTGGTTCATCATAGCTAGAACTAGACACTAAGTTAGAATAGTAGACTATGATCAAGGTGGATATAATGAATTGATGTGGTGGATGTTAATTGTGTGAAAGTGATCTAGTAGGCTTGAACATTGTATACAACGGCTTAAGTTTATTTGACTCATAATCAAGTCTGATATTGTAAGTATGATGAAGAAGTACACCTAAGGTGCTATGGGGGATGCATTATTTTCAAGGATCATTGCATGTTGTGTGGTTAGTAGTACCGTTGAGTTGCTAGGTGGAGAAAGACTAGTTAGATAATATGTGATGTTCTTGATAGCTAAGTTATTGAGTTATGATTAATGATGTTGAGCCTTTTTGCATAATCTTGATTCTTATGGTTTAGAAATATAAGTTTGGAGTCATGATGCTGGTAGACTATGACAGAAGTGGTATGGTCCATCAAAGGTTTGGAGATATCCATGTTTAGTGTTAGAAGAATCTGAGTTGGTGAATGTTTAAGCTGTTATATGATGACTTTTGGGGCTACAGAAATCTAACGGGTTGAATCATAGAAGGAGGTATTAGCATTGGTTGCTATACATGAAGATACCGTCTTACAAGGTAAGTTTAGTTTTATGTGTATTGTTATATCCCTGACTCTAGAGTAAAGTGATTCCAGTTTATACCAGAGTGTATATAGTGGTTCACAGACTTAGGGTAATGGCTTAAATCTAAGAGGGAGATGGTAGAATGAGTAACCAAGTCAAGTTTTCAAATGCTAATATATGTGCCAGTAAGTTATGGAATTGGCCGTGAGAAAGAATGATGCTCAATCTATTCTTATTTCAGCAGTTTACTTCAGTTATTCCGATACATACTCATGCTTTATGTTTTAGCTTCATGATCATAACTCGTGTTCATGCATATGATTAGGAATCATTTACTCTCCTAGTTCCTAGTATGATGAGTTCCCAGTTTGTTCAGCAGTCAAAATCAGTTTCCGTAAGTTATGAATTCCAAAAATTTAGGTTATGCAGTTCATGACTCTTGTGCACATATGATACTCTTAATGATCAGTGAAAATTTAGATTTATATCAGGTACATCCTTAGATTAGATCTCTATAATGATTCCATGCCATGAGTGCTCTATTTCTTACGCCTCAATAAGGTATCAAGTTATGCTTAGTACTCTCCTCATGTTCCGAATTCTGGTGTCCCAATTTTTTAGTGACCTTTTCCCTTAGGTAGAGATAGTGATAATGAATAATTGTCTAAATGGGAAATAGTAAATATTTCTTGTTGATGAAAGATGGTTGTGTGCTTATTTGAGTTAAGGTAGTAATTATAGAGTAAGATTGAGGCCAAGTCTTTGATACATGTCAAGGTTAGTTGAAGTTTTATGTGTTATATTTGGAAGAAATTGTTGTGTGCCTGTTTTATGTAAGCTTTTAAGTTTGAAAGAATTTTGAGGTGAATTTTTGGAATACGAATTTAAAGGTGAGTGTTGGAGTGGCAAAAATAATTAGGCATAAGATGAGGAGTTATGAAATGCAGGGTGTACTATATTTATGATTCAGACTAGTACTATAGTATTATGTGGTGTGTCTTATGATTTTGAGTTATGCTTGAAGATGATGAGGGGATTTAGTTCAGTTTAGACATTAGTAGATGGAAATATCAGCAGCCATGTGGAAAAAAAATAAGTGGAATCAATGAGCATGGTGTTTAAGGAAAAAGTATAATTGAGAGGGTATTTTAGAAGTGTGGCTAATCTTGAAAGTAAAAAGTGGCAATGCCTAAGGTTTTTTAATTCTATTCTAGTTTACGAGTTATATGTTTATATTCCATGCTATAGAGTAGTGTCATTATTGTGATTCCTTAGTTAGATGTCTTGTGTAACTCATGCCAGAGATTCCTTGCTCCCTGACGCCACTAGAACTTCTATAGAAAGAGTGTTGAAGAGATACTCTAGTTAAGTATAAGTGTCCCGTATGATTCAGTTTAGCAGTCAGGCAGACAAGTTACTGTGGTTTTCCACCTTTTCACCAAGTCCTACTATCTGAAATCCAATGTGTATGACCATCCCAAAAGATAATCTATTCCATCCGTGTAAGTTGTGAACTCAATTCAGTCCAAGCATCATGTTTCAGATTCAGTTATTTAGTCATGACTCAGTTCATAAGAGTTCAACACATTATCTTAAATTTTTCCAACTATTTTAGCTCAGACAATGTAATACCTTTGTACGATCTAAATCTTATTGCCTCATGATTCGTACCTACATAAGTTATCACTTCCAAATCCAATGTGTGTGATTTGAGCATAAACACTTCAGTGGGAATCATAAACTATCAGCATGAATCAGCTCTTTGAAGCAAGTAAAGTTAAGTCAGCTCAAAATTCAGTTTCACGATAGAAGTTTAAATATTTCAGATCAGTTATATCCTTTCTTAGAAGAAACATTAGGTCCGCGTTATTCCATACCTTTAAGCTTCAATGTTTCTACCCATCATTCAGGGATGAATGATCCCAAGGGGGAGATAACGTAACACCCCATATTTTGGGCTGGAACAAAAACTGTCATTTCAATGCATAGATGATCCAAAAGCCATCAATCCTATGAAAATTTTCCATGTTAATTAATTTAGTAGTGTGGAGAATTGAATGAGCTTTCTGTCGATATAAGATTCTCCCAAATCCGATACCCGAGCAAGATGTTATGGCTAATTTTAGTTCTAGTCAAAAAACACCATCATTTTGGTACTTGGCACATCGCGGAGGTGGTCTATTTAATAATTGTCAAATTTTAGTAGCCTATCAAGAATGTGGCATGTCGCGCTGAAGTTCCAGGTCTCAACCAGTAGGACAACATGATGGCTCCGCATCGCAGTGACTCCAAGAATCCCATTCATCATTTTCCAGTGAGCCACCGCGATAGTGGCCCTTTGCGGTGGCCCATAAAATTGGGCTCCTAGTTATATTTTATTTTGTCTTATTAAGGGTATCCTGGGTAATTTCCACCCCCTTATCAGATTAAGCATGGGATTTTTCTCCCAAGTGACCACATTATTATATTTTCTTCAAAAATTTATAAGAAACTCTCTCTAGGGTTTCAAACTAAAAACCCAAATATCCTAATTAAAAGTCTGAATACTGAATTAAAAGTCTAACACTGAATCTAGTAATTTGACAAGCCTCTACTATCTGAATCTAGAGAGTTATTGGGACAGGCCCCAGCTGACTCAAACTGTCTGAAATAAAAAAAAGAGCATCTACTAATAAACTGAAAGTATGAATAACTAAGTCCCCGAACTATGAGGACTCACCAACTGTAGGGATGTAGATGAGATTCCTAAAGATCACTCACACTGCTGAGACTGAGCACCTAAACCTACATTATGAGACAATGTAGCACATAGACATATATGTGGATCATTACTTTGAGGATACATTGAGTATATAGGGGTGCATGCAATAAGTAAACAATATCATCACAGTTTATAAAATCATGCATGCTAAAAGTAAATGACTCACTTGGGCTTGGGTAATCTGAAATCCGAAAGTAAAATCATCACTAATAAAACATGTAATCTAAATATTGTGAGTCATCACACTTAGTTCTGAAATTTGTATTTCTTTTCTATTTCTCTAATAACATAGGCTAAGTGAAGTTTGAAAACTTATTCTATATATCTTAATACTTCAAATCATTAAGCTATTTTAAGAGTAGGGGACATCTTTTGTGAGGTTCTTCTAACCGACATACACCATGCCAGCATCCATGGAGTCCTACGACTGGCCCCCGTTAGGTAGGGTTTCTTCCCTTGCCACCAGAATAGAACAACTATCTAATGTGATCACAATCTGAGTCATCCACGTAGAAGTGAGAATAATCTAAATCCTACGTTGGCACGTAGTTATAGGGTATGAAACTGTAGTAACTTACCCATATCGGTGCTAAATACTACTTCATTCTTATGCTCAAAATCTTAAGAAATCCATTTCAAAATAGCACATGGTTAAATCTCAAGTTATATGAACAAAGTGAATTCTTTATCTTAGCTTAGGACCAAAAGGTCAAATCTTTATCAATAATCTGAGAATAATCTTATTTGAGGGTGCTTATAGCACAAATAATCTTGAAAGAGAAATCTTAATTAGGGCATAATGACCCATGCAACAATCTCATGTTAAAACATCTAAAAAATCATGTAAACAGTTAAAATTCATCATAAAATCTGGAAATTTCAACAATATGCATGAAAATATAAATATAATCATGTAATTCAACTTCTAAATCATGGGAAATCTTATAATCTTGCAAATAATAATAATGGGTATAAACCCTAACTTGAATTTCATGAAAAATCATATAAGTTGCAGTAAATTTGT
The DNA here is from genome assembly GCF_002878395.1 of Capsicum annuum. Classification (NCBI taxonomy): domain Eukaryota; kingdom Viridiplantae; phylum Streptophyta; class Magnoliopsida; order Solanales; family Solanaceae; genus Capsicum; species Capsicum annuum. The sequence continues at coordinate 160,572,601 of NC_061116.1, read as the reverse complement.
AATTAAAATAAAGTTTTGGGCACAAGGATGAAAGAATTATCCTTGTCCAAGCCCCACATACCTTAAATTGATGATCTTTGATGAAAAACTCGAATCTTGGATTGCTATTGATGTTTTGGAGATGGATTCTTGGAGTTCTTGAATGGGAAATTCTCAATCTTAAAGAGTCTTAGAGAATTAATAGAGAAATTTTGGATTTCTTGGGAGGAAGTATGAGCCTTAGGGTTTTGTTTAAGAAAGAATGATGAATAAAGCATAAAGTGCTCTCAAATATGATTAATCTATTATTTTTGGATGGATTAGGGGGTTGGGGATTTACCAAAATACACCCTCTAAACTGTTTACAAAACTGCAAAACATATATTTTCCCGATCTTTATGGCCACCGCGATGCGCCACTATCGTGGTGGCTCACTAGAAATTGATGAATGGAAAATGGGCAGACTCCGCGATGTGGAGAGATTGCGGTGCCCCTTTTGAATGATATTTTGTCATATGGTGCGATGCACTATTGTAGCGCTGGACCTCTGGAAATTGACAAATGGGAAACTAACCCTTTTTGTGATTCGCCATTATTGTGGAGGGTCACTGGTAATTGACAATTGTCATTTAAACCTTCTACGCGACGTGCTATTGACCGAAATGACGGAGTTTTATGACTAGGACTTAAAATAGCCATAGCTTCTTACCCGGTTATCGAACTTATGCGAATCTTATATCGTTGGTAAGCTAATTCAATTTCCTACACAATGTAAACTCAAAATCTAATCACTTCCATATGAAACTAATAGTTATCCCATAACACTTTAGGGATGAATTTGAGCTAGGAAAAATCATGGGGTATTACACAAGTTCCATATTAAGCATGTCATATTACAATTAAGAACTCATGAATACTACTTCAAAATGTTCTAACCTCTCAAATTGACTCTACCAAGTTGGAAAACTCATGCATATTACTCAAAACAGAGATCATATCACCTAACCATCACAAAACATATGCCCTCAGGACAAGAGAGTCACCCATATTCAGTCACTAGTATGCAATTTATCACAAAAGTGGGCATAAGAATTAAATTTTTCTCACTCTCATAAAGAATTCACATGTCACATAATATTAACCATAAGTTTTCCCTTAGTTTAGTACTCCAATAATATTAGAATATCAAGGCTCAAGATCAAGTTGGACTTTAAAGGTTGTAATGTAGGCTAAGGGACAGGTAGAAACTATTCTATCCAGTGTTAGTGACTACTCTTCCTTAAGCTCTTTAATACATCATACTTTAATATATATTTTATTAGGGCTTCACTTTCACTTTTTCCTTCTTCAATTCTACACTCAAGAGTAGGCTCAGGTCATGATATTTTGAAAACAACAGTGCATGTAGAGTATGAAGTAATCATAACCATGTAAGCTGACAATGTTCATCATGGACATAACAAATAGAGTATAACTATAAAATTATGAGTTAACTAATTTATACTTGGAAGTTCTGAAATAAGTAAACACATAGGTATCGAGTGTTCATAACCCGCCAGCACTGAATGATTACAAAATGCGATAACAACACTTGAAACAGTGACATAAAATCCCAATTCAAAAACCCAAAACATAATATGTGTCATTAAACTGATAAAGTCGATAAATTTGAATATATAAATGTATTAAACTTGAGAGGATAACAATTTCGCATGGTTTAATTCATAATTTGATAGCTTGACATGGGGGCAATTGAATATGACATAAGTAGTTGAAATTCAAAACATGAAGTAAACTAATTTTCATGGGGAAAACATGTTGACATGGCTTGAATTCAAATTTCTAAGATTACATAGATTAAATTCATGATATATATGGATAATTTCATGAAAGAAGATTAAAAATCTAAACTTAAACAAAAAGGGAATTTTCGGAACTTAATGGAAAGAAGGAACCCATTGATGAATACCCCACATACCTGAAGTTTCTTGACTTATGAAGAAAGTTTGAATCTTAGGACTTGAAGGATAAATTTTGGGTGAGGAACCCTAATCTTAATGTTCTTGAATATTGAAGGAGAGAATATGGAGTTAATTGATTAAAATAAGTGGGGAAAATAATTCCTCTTCATGTTTATAATTCATCGGTTGGGAGTTTAAAGAGGAGAAAAGACCAAAAAACCCTTAGGATCCCTTTGGAAATCGTTTGGAAGACATCCCGATGTCTTAGATCATGACTCATTTGTTCTAGATACGGGTCGTGTCTTGAGTTATCACCAGGAGCCAAAATTTCAACCCCTACTATTGCGGGTATGATTCCTCCTGATGATTCGTATGGTCTACTTATGAGTCGTCATCAGTGAGTCGTAACCACTGATAGATTTTAAAGTGCTTCAGTAATTTAGCCATAACTTTTCACACTAATATCGGATTAAGGCAAAATTTATATAGTTGGAAAGCTAATTACATTATATATCTGTTTGTGGGTCTTGATATTAGAAATTCCTTATAGAACAAAAGTTATCCTTGTTTGAAGATGACTATAGTTATATGCATCCCAAGAATTTAATGGCTAAGGAATATTTTGACTTGCTCGTGAGCTAGGATGTAACGACCCGAGACTACCCCCTAGTTGTCACACGGTGCTTACAGTCCCAAGGGACCACAAGCTAACCCATGAGCTGGTACCTATTGTGAGCAGTGAATAACATGATCATAAATATGGAAGAATACCGACATGTCATAAGGTTTTAATAACTAAATTTAAAACTGAAATATGATTCTATAGAAATATCTGACTGAATCTAATAAAATAATGATAGACTGGATAACTAACTGTAATATCTGAATACTGAATAACTGACTCTAATGCCTGAAAATCCTCTATAACTGACTGGCTAAATATGAGTTGATGGGACAGGCCCCGACTAACTCCAACTAACTACTAACTAAGACATGAAATAAACTAAGCCTATCCTCAAAGTATGAGGGCTCACCACTGCTACTGCTGAGAATTTGATAAGTCTACTCACAAGCCAGGAAATGAGCATCAGAACCTATGAAATAATACATCATAGCGTAAAAGAAAAGGTATGCGATTAGTACTTTGAATGTACTGGTATGCTAAATGAGGTAGGCTGATATGCATGGTTTTATGAACAGAACTAATGATTAACTGGATATGCATGTAAAGCATGGAGTACTGAGTAGAGAGTATGGAATCTGTAGCTACTGATAATGCATGAAAATTTGTAATAATGTGGATGTATAACCAAGTATATAACATAACTAAGTAAAATCTGTAAATTAAAATACTGAGATAACTGAAATCTGTATGCTTTGGTCAAAAAAAACTAAGACTGAATAACTGAACTAGGACTATAACTGAACTAGGACTATAACTGAGACTATATCTAAGACTGTGGAAGGTATCATCTAACTGACATTCCCCAATTTAAGCTAATCGGGGTCCAACTTGTAACCCCAACTGGAAGGGTGTTAATACCGTGCCATGGGTACTAAAAATGGTTGTGTGGATCCACTAAACTGATATAATGTCCAAAGAACTATGGGTGTCAAGCCTGAACTCATGGGTGACCCCTGCGAGATAGTCAAACCTAATCTGACGGGTGACTTCTCATATCCTACGCTGGCTACATAGTTCTGGAGTATAGAGACTGCTACTAGTGGCTCTGCCTATCTGACGGGGAAATTACCATACCTACACTCGCTCGATGCTAAATCCTACTACTAACTGAAAGACTCTGAAATACTACAACGTTTTGAGTTTAACTGACTGCTCTCATAATGTTCATAATATAATCAGAAGTTATTCTGAAGATACAGAAATGAGACTAAGTAAACAGCTATGGTTTTGGGGTATTCAATACCCCCAGGACTCAAAATAATAATAGTAAAATGACACTAAAACTTGGAGATCAAAACATGAAGGCTCTTATTAAATAAATCACTCTTGTAGGCATTTTATCAAACACTTGTAGTTCATGGTTTAAAACAATCATAGGAATGTCATGGAATTTGTAGGATAGCATGAATTCATCATAATAGAATTAAATCATGGTTTAATTCAGTAAATCATAATATTAAAATATGGAAGATTAAATAATAACAATAATATCATGGTAACATGGTATAAAATCAATAGTACATGGATATTAATGGATGAAATCATAATTTAAAATATGATAACTTGAAAAGATCACAATTTTATAATTTAAAAAGGTTGCTTGGACTCCATGGATGAAAGATATCCATGGATGAATGTCTAACATACCTGGGTTAATGAATTTGAAGAGATAAATGGAGAGTTCTTGAGAAATTGCCTTGAATTTGAGAGCTAGGGTTTCTTGTTCTTGAAAAGGGGATCTTTAATTTTTAAGAAGCATTGAATAATGATGAGTAATTAGGTCACTAATAGGTTAATTCTCATGTTTTAGATGGATTAGGGTCATGGGAAAAGACTCAAATACCCTTAAATGAATTTAAAAATGGAAGTTAAAAACTGACCATCCCAATTTTTGGCCTTGGCGAGATGCACCACTATCGCGCCAAGCCACTGGAAAAGGGACAACTGGGACCTGGACAAATGGCATAATGCGCCACCATCGTGGTAAGCCTACAGAAGCCATTTTGGCCATCTCCACGATGCGCCATGATCACGGAGGCCCACTGGAAATTAACAAACGGAAAATTGACCTGCTCCACAATGCGCCATGATTGCGGACTCACACTGGAAATTGAAAATTGTCATTTAGACTATCTACACGATGCCCTAAGGGTTAAAATAATGGTGTTTAATGACTGAAACTTAAAATCACTATAACTTCCTACCCGGTTATCAGATTTAGGCAAATTTTATATCGTTCGAAAGCTAACTAAATTTCCTATGCAATGGCAGGCTATAAACTGAAAAATAATGAGTGTTTCAAAAATTTCATAAACGAATACTCATGTATTGGGACTTATATTATGCTAGGGAAATATAGGGTGTTACAATATCTCCCCCTTGGGATCGTTCATCCCCGAATGAAACTAGTTAAGCTAAGGAAACTGATGGACTGAGCTTACACACTGAATATGTATGTCTGATGTATAGAATGCATGACTGAACTATTTCATAAATGTATGACTGAATGGAACATGATGTACAGCTGAAACTGAGCATGACAGAGAAAAGAAAATCTTAAGAAGATTAGTACCTCATACTGAATCTGGATTTGCGGAGAAAAGATGAGGGTACTTGGTCTGCATATCTGCTTCTGCTTCCCAAGTGGCTCCCTCAATGGATTGGTTCCGCCAAAGAACTTTGACTATTGGAACTTATTTGTTCCTTAGTCTATGAACTTGATGATCAAGAATTTCAACTGAAACTTCCTCAAAGGAAAGACTGTTCTAAATATCTACACTTTCTAATGGAACAACTACAGCTGGATCACCAATACACTTTTTCAACAATGAGACATGGAACACTGGGTGTACTGAGGCTAAATCTGAAGGCAAATCAAACTCATAAGCTACCTTTTGGAAATAACTGAGAATTCTGAAGGGACCGACATATCGGGGACTGAGTTTCCTTTTCTTGTCGTATCTTTTCACTCCCTTCATGGGAGAGATTTTCAAGTACACAAAGTCACCAACCTTAAACTTGAGATCCTTTCTCCTCACATTGGTATACGATTTCTGTCAGCTCTGGGCAACCCTAAGCCTTTTTCTGATCAACTAAACCTTTTCTAACTCATCAAACACCAAGTTAGGACCTACTACTGCAGCCTCACCTACTTTAAACTAATCAATTAAAGATCTACATCTCCTACCATAGAGAGACTCAAATAGATCCATACAAATACTGGAATGATAGCTATTATTTTATGCTAATTCAATCAAAGGAAAATGGTTATCCCAACTACCCTTGAAATTAACAACGTATGCTCTCAGCATATCTTCAAGAGTCTAAATGGTCCTTTCTACTTGACCATCTATCTGAGGGTGGAAGGTTGTACTAAGGTGGACTTGGGTACCAAGATCCTTTTGGAATGCTTTCCAGAAATAAGAGGTAAACTGAGTACCTCTATCAGAGATGATAGATAAGGGAACACCGTGCAACCTAACCAACTCTCTGAGATAGAGATTGGCACAGTCCTCGGCTAAGTAAGAGGTATGAACTGGCAAGAAATAAGCTAATTTGGTTATTCTATATACGATAACCCAAATGAGTCATGCTAATGACGGGTACGAGGCAAACCTATCACAAAGTCCATGTTCACTTTCTCCCATTTCCACATGGAAATACTGAACTCCTACATGGACCCACTAGGTTTCTAGTGCTCAACCTTAACTTGCTGACATATAGAGCACTTAGCTACAAATTCTGTAATATCTCTCTTCATCCCACTCCAATAATAAATCTCCCGTAAATTGCGGTACATCTTAGTGGCCACTGGATGAATAAGTAACGTGCCCCATACACTTATGGAAGAATTTTTTGCCTCAAATCATCGACACCAGGCACACATAATCTACCGTGACATGCAAAACAATATCTCCCCCTTGGGAGAATACCTCTACTTTATGATCTCTGACTGATTCTTTCAACTTAACTAGACTGGAATCTCTATCCTGCTTTTCCTTCAACTCGGAGACTAGAGATGTCTCTGAGCTACTCTTCACCCATATACTACCTTCTGCTGAATCAAGTAAACGAATACCTAGTCGATCAAGCTGATGAACTTCCTGAGGTAACTTCTTCTTACCATCCTCAACATAAGCTACACTACCTGTAGACATTCTACTGAGAGCATCACCCATGACATTGGCCTTGCCTGAATGATGCAGAACACTCATGTCATAATCTTTCAATAACTCTAACCATCTTCTCTGATGCAAATTCAAATCTTTCTGAGAGAACACATACTGAAGGCTTTTGTGATCTGTGAACACATCTACATGCATCCTGTATAAGTAATACCTCCAAATCTTTAAGGAAAATACTACAGTTCCTAGCTCAAGATCATGAGTCGGATAATTCTACTCATGAGGCTTAAGCTGTCTGAAGGCGTAGGCTATGACCTTACCTCTCCGCATGAGTACACAAACCAAACCTACTCTAAATGCATCATAATACACAACAAAACCATCTGAAATAGCTGGTAGAGTCAAGACTGGGGATGAGGTGAGTTGAGTCTTCAACTCCTGAAAACTCTTCTTGCATGAATTTGACCACTGAAACTTAACTTTTTTTTGAGTCAATCTGGACATGGGGGATGCAATATAAGATAACCCCTTAACAAACCAATGGTAATAGCCAGCTAAACCTAAGAAACTCCTGATATCTAATGGAGAGATGGGTCTAGGCCAGTTTCTCTCTGCTTCAGTCTTTTGAGGATTAACTCTAATGCCATCATCTTGAATAATATGACCAAGGAATGCTATTAATCTTAGCTAGAATTCACATTTACTAAATTTAGCGAACAACTTATGAGTTCTAAGAGTCTAAAGCACTATGCTAAGATGGTCTACATGACCGCTTTTGCTATGAGAATAGACAAGAATGTCATTAATAAAGACTATGATGAATGTGTCCAAGTACTGCTTGAACACTCGATTGATCAAATCCATGAAGGATGTTGGGGAATTTGTCAGACGAAAGGATATGACTAGAAATTCGAAGTGACCATACCAAGTTCAGAAAGCTGTTTTTGGAATGCCACATTCTCTGACTCTAAGCTGATGATAGCCTGATTTGAGGTCTATCTTGAAAAAGTAACTGGCAACCTGAAGTCGGTCAAACAAGTCATCGATTCTAGGAAGTGGATATTTATTCTTGACTGTAACCTTGTTCAATTGACGGTAGTCTATGCACATTCTGAGAGAACCGTCTTTCTTACACACGAATAGAATAGGTGTGCCCCACGAGGAGATTTTGGGTCTTATGAATCCCTTATCTAAGAGATCCTTCAACTGTTATTTCAGTTCTTTGAGATCAGCTAGAGCCATTCTATATGGCGGATTAGATATAGGCTGAGTATCTGGGAGAAGGTCTATTCCAAAGTCAATTTCCCTTTCGGGAGGAACCCCGAAAAGATCTTCAAGAAATATATTTGAGCATTTATTTACTACTGGGACTAACTCAAGAGTAGGAGTTTCTGAATTAGAGTCTTTGACTCGCACAAGATGGTAGACACACCCCTTGGATATCATCTTTCTGGCTCTAAGGTAAGAAATCAACTGACCCCTAAGAGCTATAGCACTACCCCTTTATTCAAGAATTGGTTCATTTGGAAACTGAAAATGAACTAATCTATTTCAACAATCAACTAAGGCATAGCAAGAGTGGAGCCAATCCATGCTGAGAATGATGTCAAAATACATTATCTCTAACTCCACGAGATTAACTAAAGTAACTTTTTGAGATATTATGACCAAAAAGTTCTTGTATACCTTTTTGGCTACAATGGAAACGCCCACTGGGGTAGACACTAAAAAGGGCTCTGCTAGATTTTTGGGACTGACTCCAAAACTGATAGTTATATTTAAAGTCACAAAAGAAAGAGAAGCTCCAGGGTCTAGTAAAGCATAAACATGTAAGTGAAAGACCTGTAACGTACTAGTAACTACATCAGGAGAATTTTCCTAATCTTGGCAGGACTGAAGAGTATAAATCTATTCGGAGGCTGACCACTGGTTGCATTGGAAGTAGCACCTTGCTGAGTCGGGCGACCGAATGGAGCTGACGACTGATGGGACTAGCCCTATTGGCACATATCCCTAACTTTCTGAGCAACTACCCGACACTCCTAAATCCGATGGAATGGCTTGCCATACCTGAAGCACACATCACTACCCGCTCTACACTCACCCTTGTGGTGTCTTCCATACTTCTGACATAAAGTATTTTTATGAGCACTGCTAACACTAATCTGGGACTTAGAGCCTGGTGCCCTATCCCTATTATCATTTCTGAATTTAGGGACTGGGGTACTGGCTGAAGAAGGTACTGGGGATGAAGACCTCTGATAAAACTGAGGATGGTTACCACCCTCTGACTTTAGATGATTGAAATTAAAACTATCATTATAGCTCTCTTGTTTCCTTTCTCTCTTTCCTTAATCTTCTTCTCCTCTATCTGTTGAGCATGAACCATCAGCCTAGACAAGTCCATCTCACTAATTAGCATTGCGGTTTTATATTTCTTGACCACACTATCAAATAAGCCAGACACAAACTTACTCATCTTGGATCTATTATCAGCTACCACATGAGGAGCATATCTAGGTAACTGAGTAAACATGAGAGAATAATCCCTCACACTCTTGCTACCTTGCCTCAAATTAATAAATTCTAACACCTTGGCCTTCCTCAACTCTAATGGAAAGAATTTGTCCAAGAAAGTCATGGCAAACTCTTCCCATTCTATATGCCCTACATCAACACCTCTAGAAACTTTCCACTGCTTAAACCAAGTATAGGCTATATCCTGCAATAAATATGCAGCAACTCAGCACTCTGACTAGATGTCACCCCCATAGCATCCATTACCTTTAGAACTATATCTAAGAATTCTTGTGGTTTCTCTTCAGACTTGGACCCCATAAAAGAAGGAGGATTCATCTGGGTGAAATCCCAAATTCTAGTTGCAGCAGTATTGGCCACTGGGTTGGCTGGAATAGCTATTGGTCGTTCATTTTGTGCTTTTATGAAGCTTGCTAGAGTAGTGAACGCAGCCCTAAATTCTGCATGAGAGACATACTCATCTAGAGGATCTTCCTGGATGGGCTGAGGGGTTGGCTGAGTTCCTGTTCTTCTTCCGTTCTTCTTGGGAGGCATGTTCTATAAACAAAAGGAAGAAACAGATTAGACTGAGAGTTTAACTTGAGCTTATGCTCAATCGCACGACATGAATACTTGAAAGAAAGGAAACTTTTCCTAAACGCCTTTTAGCCTCTCATCCATAAGTGTGGTGCTCTACATAACAATGCACAAGACTCTACTCGATGCGACTTTCATACTTCCTAGGACACTTTAAAACCTTAGGTTCTGATACCAAGTTTGTAACTACCCAAGACTACCTCATAGTCATCACATAATGCTTACAGTCCTGAGGGACCATAAGATAACCCATGAACTGGTACCTACTGTGAGCACTGAATAATATGATCATAAATGTGGAAGAATACTGATATGCAATAAAGTTTTAATAACTAAATTTAAAACTAAAATATAAGTCTATAGAAATATCTAACTGAATCTAATAAAATAATGATAGACTGGATAACTAACTTAATATCTGAATACTGAATAACTGACTCAAATATCTGAAAAGCCTCTATAATTGACTGAATGAATATGAGTTGATGGGATAGGCCCCAACTAACTCCAACTACTACTAACTGAGACATGAAATAAAGTAAGCCTGTCCTCAAAGTATGAGGACTCACCACTACTTCTAAGAATCTAATAAGTCTACTCATGAGCTGGGAACTGAGTGTTAGAACCTATGATATAGTACATCATAGAGCAAAAGAAAAGGTCTGGGATCAGTACTTTGATTGTACTGGTACGCTAAATGAGGTAGGTTGATATGCATGGTTTTATGAACAGAACTAATAATTAACTGGATATGCATGTAAAGCATGGAGTACTGAGTAGAGAGCATAGAATCTGTAGATACTAATAATGCATAAAAATCTATAAATACTGTGGATGCATGACCAAGCATATAACATAACTGAGTAAAATCTGTAAACTGAAATACTGAGATAACTGAAATATGTATGCTTTGGTCAAACAACACTAAGATTGAATAACTAAATTTGGACTGTAACTGAGACTATATCTGAGACTGTGAGAGGTATCAATTAACTGACATTCCTAAATTTGAGCTTATCGGGGTCCAACCTGTAACTCCTATAGAAAGGGTGTTAATACCATGCCACGAGTACTAACGATAGTGTGTGGATCCACTAAACTAATATAATGTCCAAATGACTAAGGGTGTCAAGCCTAAACTGATGGGTGACCCCTGCGAGATAGGCAAGCCTAATCTGACGGGTGACTTCTCATATCCTATGCTGGCTACGTAGTTTTGGATTATAGGGACTGCTATTAGTGACTCTGCCTATCAGATGGGGAAACCACGATCCCTATACTTGCTCGATGCTAAATCCTACTCCCAACTAAAAGACCCTGAGATTCTAGACTGTTCTGACTTTTACTGATTGTTCTAATAATGCTTATAATATAATCTGAAGTTATTCTGAAGATATTGAAACATGACTAAGTAAAAAGCTATGGTTTTTGGGTATTCAATACCCCCAGGACTCAAAACAATAAGAGTAAAATGACACTAAAACTTGGAGATCAAAACATGAAGGCTCTTATTAAATAAACAACTCTTGTCGGCATTTTATCAAACACTTATAGTTCATAATTTAAAACAATCATAGGAATGTCATGGAATTTGTAGGAATAGCATGAATTCATCATAATAGAATTAAATCATGGTTTAATTTAGTAAATCATAATATTAAAACATGGAAGATTGAATAATAACAATAATATCATGGTAACATCGTATAAAATCAATAGTACATGGAGATTCATAGATGAAATCATAATTTAAAACATGATAACTTGAAAAGATCACAATTTTATAATTTAAAAAGGTTTCTTGGACTCCATGGATGAAAAGGATCCATAGATGAACATCTAACATACCTGGGTTAGTGAATTTGAAGAGATGAATGGAAAGTTCTTGAGAAATTGCCTTGAATTTGAGAGCTAGGGTTTTTTGTTCTTGAAAAGCGGATCTTTAATTTTGAAGAAGCATTGAATAATTATGAGTAATTAGGTCACTAATAGGTTAATTCTCGTGTTTTAGATGGATTAGGGCCGTGGGAAAAGACCCAAATACCCTTAAATAAATTTAAAAATGGAAGCTGAAAACTGACCATCCCAATTTTTTACCTTCGCGTGACATGCCACTATCGCGCCAATCCACTAGAAAAGGGACAACTAGGACCTGGAAAAACGGCGTGATGCGCCACCATCGCGGTAAGCCTGCGGATTCCATTTTGGACACCTCCGCGACACTCCATGATCGCGGAGGCCTACTGGAAATTGATAAATAGGAAATTGGCCTACTCCGCGATGCACCATGATCGTGGAGTCACACTGAAAATCGACAATTGTCATTTGGAATATCTACGCAATGCGCTAAGGGTTAAAATAACGGTGTTTAATGACTAAAACTTAAAATCTCCATAAATTCTTACCCGATTATCGGATTTGGGCGAAAGTTATATCATTGGAAAGCTAACTGAATTTCCTATGCAATGGCAGGCTCTAAACTTAAAAATAATGAGTGTTTCAAAAATTTCATATACGAATACTCATGTATTGGGACTTAGATTATGCTAGGGAAATATGGGGTGTTACATAGGAGCTATTTGATGACTTAATATATGCTCAAGTAACTTATAAAGCTATCAAAATATGAGGCTTGATTCTTGGGATCATTTACTAGTCAGGATACAGGTCATATCTTATGACTCGTAACAAGTCATTACTACTTGTAGCCACCACTCGTAAGCTGGACAGAAACTTAGGGAACCTATATTTTAGAACTCACAACATCACTTCCTATGACTCATATAATAATCTTACAACTCTAAGGGTTGAGTCATACCTAAAATAGAACATTAACCATTTCATACTGTCTAGGATACAACTATAACATATGACTCGTATGTTTTGAAGAAATCGTACGCTGCACAGTGATCTTAAAACATGAGGTATTATAATATCTCACCCTTGGAATCATTCGTACCAAAATGATACTGACTTAGCTAAAATTCTAAGAAAAGGTTTAGATGAGGTATGAAACACTTACAGCTGAATCATAACTTAATATCTAAATCTAAAATTGATGCATGATGCATGGACTGAGCTGAATTCGTAATTTGCATGAATGAAAATATTTTACTTCATGGAATGGCCATACTCATGAAACTTCGGATAATAAGACTAGATGGAAAGATGGAAAATTATAGGAGCTTATCTGTCAGATTACTGGTTGTACGGACTGAATCATACTGAAAGTTTATACTTAGCTGGAGTATTTATCCAATACTTTTATAAGAAGATTTAGTAACATTAGGAAGCAAAGAATTATTGGGCATGATTTGTACAAGATATCTGAATAAGGAATCTCAATATGGCTGTAACTCTGTAACATGGAACATAGGCTGAGTAAACATAAGCTAGGATAGAATGACTAGGCCTTAGGCAATGCAACTTCTAACTTTCAAGCTTAGTCATACTTCTCAAATACTCTATTATCTATACTTTTACCATTAAATACCATGCTCATTTGATTCAATGTATGATTCTCACATGGGAACATATAACTACGCAAGCTAAAGTCTGAGTTTTACTACACAATATCGCAATGTTCAAGCCTAAATCAAAATTACAAAGAGGTAACACATAGCACCGTAATACTAGTCTAAACCATGTAATCGATACCCTGTGTGTGGTTCACATCTTTCATCTCAAGAATAATTCCTTTTACCACTTCAATGACTAAATTCAACCTTTCACTAGGAATTCACAAGCGCACAGTGCACCCATCCCCTTATATACTAACATAAAATTCAAGCATATCATTATAGCCACATATGAACTTCTAGGCAAACAACCTACCTAGGAAATTTTTCCCACCTTCTCTAATATCTCTGGTTAATAACAAATCCCATGCACTATCCTTAATAAAACACACATAGAATTCTCTACTAACCATGACATATATTGAAAGCTTTACCTTTATCTTTCTTTACACTTATAGCCTTGGATAAAACAATCATACAATAATCTTTCCCCAATAATAAATATTTACTCTCTCCCATTTAAACAATTGATCATTAATTTTTCATCACCACTATCGTAACATTAAGGAGAGGTCACTGAAAGGTTAGAACGTGAGGACCTGAAGAATGAAAGAATACTACACATAACTTTGAAGTTAACTAAGTCCTAAGAAATAAGAGTATTAAAGGCATGAATTCATTAAAGAGATCAAAATTGAGGACATATATGGCATAATCTGAATTTCACTTGTCATTAAGCGTGTACCATGAGTCATGGGAATTGAACATATTGTAAAGCATCAGTACATGAGTCATCAGCTGCATGAACTGAGTTTAGAGTTCATAAATTCATGGAATATGATTTGGAGTTCTGAGTTAACTGGAACTCCTCATACTAGGAACTGAGAGCGTACATGATTTTATGAAAAATGCATGATTATAAGCTATGATCATGGAGCTGACTTGTGAGGCTTAACTAGCTATCATGATGATAGAAGTATAAAAATTTACACTGAGATATGAATGGGTAGGGTATCTTCCTCCCATATTGCTGTTCTACAATTTACTGGCATCACTACCAGAATCTGAGAGCCTGACTTGGTTCCTTGTTCTATTATCTCCCCCTTAGATTTAAGCCATCATAAAATAACTTGAATATTTACTAACTTAGAATCTTCATGAGTATCACCATACCCTGACTTTGCACCATTTAGAATTTCAAATCTTCTTTCTATTAGCTCAATCTTCAAAGATTCAAACTTAGATTCTAACTCTTAACATGGGTTCTCCTAAACTTTTAAAGAACTATACTAACGTCATTCTTGAACACCTCCTTAACATATACTATCCTTAACTTTCCTTAGCTTTAGCAATCATCATATGCTTACACCCTTCTTGACAACATACTTGCCTTACTAAACACATAATTTTCCTCTTTTCCTTCATAGCCTACTAATATCACATCTCTAAACTTATATTTTTCCTAAACCATGAGAATTACCAGTACACCAACAAACCCAACATCAACAACCTATAAACTAGAACTTAGCTGGTAAGAACATCGTATACTACATAACTAGCCTCATTCACATTTAGTACCTCAAGGTACTATCTGAGCACACAAACATCAAAATCTTAGAAATAATACAATTCCACATCATATGGTGTACACCTCTAGATTATACCCACACCATCATACTTAATTTCAAATCAACAAACTTAAATTCTTTCATACAGTATTTCAAGTCTATTGGCTCACCTTTCATACAATTTGCCCTATGGATACAAAATCTACTAAATCCATATAAACACCACCCCTCTTTATTGATGTTAAACTTCTAGGTTCATACTTCTAACTCTAGATAATATGTTGTCATAGGATTCTGAGAGCATAGCTGACTTTGGCTTAATGCACAATTTGCATGAATAAGAATGAACACTTTCAAAGTTTAGAACATAAGGGCATTGATGGGATCCTTTTAATCCTGCATGCAATTATATAACTGTCTGTGGGGACTTTCTGAGAAAATCCTATTAGTAGGAATTTAGGCTTGACTATTTCTATTTCCTCGAAAATAAGGCAGAGTCCACATGAATGGAGCATGAGGAGAATCTATATAAGTTTCTTATAGAACCTTTCTACAACACGATCTGAGATATTAAAGAAGGGAAATATTTCTTAAATGCCTTATAGCCTCTCAAAGAAAAGTACAGACGTCTTTGTACAGTTCTGCAAGGCTCTACTAGACATGGCTTCATAGACACCCTAGGACACTTGAACTCTATGTTATGATATCGAGTTTGTCATGACTCAAGACTACCCCTTAGCCGTAACGCGATGCTTGGAACCACAAGTGATCCCAAGCTAACCCATGACCTGGCATACTATTTCAGCAACTGATTCAAATTATATAAAGACTAAATTTACTGAGGAGAAACAAGATTATGAGAAAGTCTAGATTAATGTAATACTAATAAAGTTTACAATATGATAAAATTGAAGAAAGAAACTTGAATTACATGTAATGACTCTAACTGGCTATCTATGAAGCCTTTACTATACTGACTATAGATAGCTAGGACATGCCTCCAACTACCACTAATTAATAAATATAAATAATCAAAATATAACACATGAACTACAATGGACTGGAATTCCCAAAATTGGAGAGCTTATCACCTGTTGGCTGAAGCTAAGAAATGTCTAACCCAGGTGTATGAGCTATATTTAGTACCTATATTATGAAGAATGTATCCACAAATGCATGTATAGTTAGTATGTTAGAATCTACTGAGTATATGGAGATATGCACTAAATCATGGAAATATTTAAAACAAGCTTTAAAATTGAGGATGTGAGTTATTTGGTGAAACATACATTTCAAACATGGCTATTCATAAAAACTGTAAGTCATAGTGAGATTTATAAATCAAGAACTAAAAATAATTTTGTAAGTTAGGAAGTGGTAAAACATGAATACTGTATGTAAATATCATGTGAAGCTAAACATGCTATAAAACTGAACTGAGGGTCATGTATAGATGCAGAGCATAAAAATAACATGTATAACTGAGAATGGAAGAACAAGTAAATCAAGTACTGAAATGATCTGAATGGCTGAATTAAAAAATTGAAATAATATGTAATGCTGATAGAATAAACATTAAGATCTATCTACTTGGTCAAGCAAACATAAACTGAGATAATCTAAATACTGACTAAAATTGTGGGAGCTATCATGTAACTGACATAAACCATGTGAGCTATTATGGAGTTCGATGTTTGACCCATGTTAAGAAGGGTTGTTCTATCTTTGTAATCAAAATAGAACCTGAACTAGAGTGATCACTAAACTATTCCTATATTAGGCAAGGGGAGACACCCTCTGGTGAGGCCCCTAAACATATAGGGGCACATAGTTTCTAGGAATTAGGATTCGTTGAACCCATACTTCCCTCTCAATGCTAAATCCTACTCCCAACTGAAAGACACTGAAACACTAACTGATACATGCTGATAAGCTTAGGTCATGATATTTTAAAAACAACAGTACATGAAGATTCTGAAGTAATCATAAACATGTAAGTTGATATGTTCATCATGGTCATAACAAACTGAGTATAACTGTAAAATCATAATTTGACTGACTTATTACTTGAAAGGTCTGAAATGTTAGTAAACATATAGGTATCGGGTGTTCATAAGCCGCCAATACTGAATGATTACAAAATTCAATAACACTTAAAATAGTGACATAAAGTCTCAATTCGAAGACCCAAAACATAATATGTGTCATCAAACTGATAAAGTGGATGAATTTAAATATATGAATGTATTAAACTTAAGAGGATAATAATTTTACATGGTTTAATTCATAATTTGATTATTTGACATGGGGGAAATTGAATATGACATGAGTAGTTGAAATTCCAAGGATGAGGTAATCTAATTTTTATAGGGGCAAACATGTTGACGTGGCTTGGATTCAAATTTATAAGATGACATCGATTAAATTCATGATTTACATTGGAAATTTCATAAAAGAAGATTAAACATCCATACTTGAACAAAAAGGGAATTTTTGGGACTCAATGGGCAGAAAGAACCCATTGATGAATACCCCACATACCTAAAGTTTCTTGACTTGTGAAGAAAGTTTCAATCTTGGGACTTGAAGGATGAATTTTTTATTAGGAACACTAATCTTAATGTTTTTGAAGATGGGAGGAGAGAATATATTGTTTAATTGATTGAAAAATGGGTAAAATAACTCCTATTTATGTTTTTAAATCATGGGTTGGGAGTTTAAAGAGGAGAAAACACCAAAAAACCGCTTAGGAACCCTCGAAAAATCATTTAGAAGTCATCCCAAAGTCTTAGGTCATGACTCATATGTTTTAGATAGGGGTCATATCTTGAGTCATCACCAGGAGCCCAAATTTTGACCCATACTGTTGTAGGTATGACCCCTCCTGATGATTCATATGGTCTTCTTACGAGTCCTCATCAGTGAATCGTAACTACTGACAGCTTTTATAGTGCTTCAGTAATTGGCTATAACATTTCACCCTAATATCAGATTATGGCAAAATTGCTATCATTGAAAACTAATTAAATTATATATCTATTGGTGGATCTTGATCTCAAAAATTCCTTGTAGAACAAAAGTTATCCTAATTTGAAGATAACTATAGTTATATACATCCCAAGAATTTAATCGCTAAGAAATGTTTTGACTTGTTCATGAGCTAGGAGCTATTTGAGGACTTAATATATGCTAAAGTAACTTATCAAGCTATAAAAACATGAGGCTTGATTGTTGGATCATTTACTGGTCAGGATACAGGTCATATCTTACGACTCATAACAAGTCATTACGACTTGTAGCCACCACTCATAAGCTGGATAGAAACTTAAGGAACCTATATTGTTAAACTCACGACATCAGTTCCTACAACTGTATAGTAATCTTACGACTCTAAGGGTCAAGTCATACCTAAAATAGAATGTCAACCATTTCATATAGTCTTGGATACGACTACAACATATGACTCGTATGTTGTGTAAATGAGTTAAGGAAAAGAGTCATACATCGCACAGTGATCTTGAAACATGAGGTATTACAAATTGATTCACACATAACTTGCTGAATTGTGTCATTATTTTGTTATAAAAGGATGCCAATTGAGCATCCAATGTTGTGACATTATCCACCTTAATAATACGTGTAGGTTTCTTCATCACACTTTTGGATACATCACCCTATCATTCAAAATTGCCTTATGTAATTCAGTCCAGGATAGTATATATCTCGTAATAACTTCTCTCCATAGCTTGACCTCCTGTAATTGAATCTTGTAAATTTTGTGTTATGGTAACCTTTAACAAAAGTATGAGCTAATGCCTCATTAGCCCGTTGGTGATAATGACAATTCCTGAGAAGTGACTTAAATCTCTCCCATGCATGAAAGATATTTACATATGGATTTTTTTTAAAACTCAGAATCTTACTCCTAAACTTTAGAGTTTTTTTCCAGATAGAAAGAATCGGATGAGGAACGTCTCTGCTAAGTCATCCCAAGTTGTGATTAAGTTTGTAGATTTTGTCTTCAACCATTTCTTTGCTTCCCCTAACAATGAGAAGAGGAAAGAGTAAGGCTCACATAATCTATGGAGACTCTAGTAGACATAAAGTTCATTGATCTCCAAGAAGTTCTATAGATGAACCTGTGGATCCTCATATGATAAGGTTATGAATTATCCACTATTGTGCAATAGTCGTACCATGTTCTGCTTAAGCTCAAATCTACCCCTAGGTTTTGGTCTGTGCTTAGCGGAGGTAACATTAGTTGCTAGTGGAATTGCCACTTTGTACATTGTCAGGTAGGTTGGTTGTTCCTCAGCCATGACTGGTGGAATGGCTTTGCCTTGTTGAACTTGTAGGATGGGATAGAAAAGTGTTGCATCTCTCCTTAATCGATGTAAGTGTCGCTTAGGTTTAGATATGGTTTGACCAAATTCCTTTCCCATGCCAGCTTACTTGAGATTCATCCCTTTACCTGCAAGTTTAGTAGCTAAAAGCAATTCGTTTGCACTTATCAGATAAAATAGCAAAACTATAAATCATAAGGTTGCTAACTTTTAAGTCCAAGACAATGACACCAAAAACTTGTTTCTCTCAAGTTAACACGCAAGTGTACATGATCACCTAAGTAGTAAAGTGACTCTTATGATCCAAATATTGATCCCATAGTAGTAAACTATCCAATTCTAGCATAACCAATGAGATTAAATAAGTACAATTTTGTAACACGAGGTGAGCTTTGTAATTATAACTAAGTAATAAAAAATAACAATGATGTGAAGTTTGGATTGAAAATAATATGTAGAGAGTTCCTGGGTTGAGGCATTTACTTTTCACTCATGCATAACTATGGTTTCTAGATGATGTTGGTGTTTACTAGGATTATTGATTATGAGGTTAATAGTATAAAGCAGGGGATGGTCACCCTATAAGTTGTCTATCCAAATTAATCTCTCAATCACATTGTTGAGCTGGGATTTGAGTCTTTAAAATGGATGCATTAATCTATCTTCCTATTTTATTAACCAAATAGGGTGTTCATGTATATCTCTATCCTAACCGTAAATCATCCTTTAACAATTAATACCTAATGATTAAATAAATTATTCACACTCCTTATATTCTTCATTCCATCCCTTCACACCTATGGTCAATTTTTTTGGGGACTAGGATTTATCCTAAAGTTCATGATGCTTTAGAAAATTAAAACAAGAATGCAAAAACAATCTCATCACTTGATAAACATTTAAACCAACAATCAAACCATAATTACACAATCATGTTTGTATCCTCAACCCTATAATGAGGGTTTTTATCCACTCATATTCTTATGAAGAATCACAATAATGGAATTCCTAAGTAAGAACTACAACAGAACTAGAGTAAAGAATAAAAATCCTATTCAGGGCCTCCCTCATATGTTTTCTCTCTCTCAGTCATTCCAAAAGCAACTAAAATATAAGGTAAGTGTCCTATTTATAGTGTAGTATAAGATTTTCCTAAAAATATAGATGGTCGTGGCACTCCTTTATCGCATGGATCAAAGGGCCTGACACTCACTTATCCCGTGATTTAGTGGGCTTGACATGCTTTTTTCATGCCCCTATATTATTTCTTGCATTTCACTTTGTGTCCAGCTCTGTGGCATATCCAAATTATGGTAAGTTACTATTTTAGTGGTCAAAACTCTTCCAAACATGCTCTTTAATGTTGATCCATGACTTTTATAGCATCACATCTTAATTTTGGTGAGTTTTTGGCGCCAATCCTCATATTCTCTAGCTTGAAGAGCTTCATTTTTGTACTTCTAAATCCATGTTCACACCAAAATTGCTCCTTATTTAGTCACCCATTGTGGCTCATGTATGGTTTTATTTATCACCTAATGCAGCTCCAATATAATCCTACAACAACTCATCTCAAGCATTAGACCATGCAAGTCACAAAACTTATCAACACTACACAAGAACAAGCATAACTTAGGCTAGTTTATTAGTTACCTCATAAAACCTTCCCTTAACTGTTTTAACTCTGTATTGACTCAATTGAACTGTAAACCACCTAAACATGAATCTTAACATACAATTACATGAATATACACATTATAATCCACTAAGAACATAGATTTATCCTCAAAACTAAGACAAATGTTGGTAAATAATGACTCTTAGGTATATAATGCCTAAGATATAGGCACCACATGAAGCCTCACTATCTCCTTGACATAGGTTTTGTCTAGTTTCTTGGAGTTGTAGTCTACCCAAACAGGAAAGAAGTGAGCTAATTTTACAAACTGATCCACTATCAACCAAATTAAAGAATATTTCACCAAGGTCTTAGAAATACCCACAACAAAATCCATAGAAATATACTCCCATTTCCATCCCGAAAAAGCATTCTTTAAAGCAATCTGGTGGGCCTTTGATGTTCATACTTCAGCTTGTTATAGTTAAGACACTTGAACACAAGCTCTATTATGTCTCTCTTCATCCCAGTCCACTATAAAGCTGCCTAAAGTCACAGTACACTTTGGTGGAACCCGTATGAATAGAAGAACGCGAACCATAGGCTGAAAGTATATCACGAATCAAATCTCCAACTGAAGGAACACATATCATTCCCTTAAACTATAATGCCCCACGCACGTCAATGTTGGACCCCAAAATTTCTATTATTTTATTTTTATATCTCATTCATGTTTAGCTGTGATTTTTGAGTTGAGTATGATAAGGGATGATAACAAGTTTATCAAAAAGTTTTTTGGAATTTTTGAAATACATTTGGGGTTAATAAAAGCATGCCATACTCTGGGCATACCATGATAAGGGTATGTCACGCCCTTGGAGTGGTGTGGTAAGGGCAATCCATGCCCAAGGGTGTAGAACAAGTTTCATATTTTCTTAGTATGGGGTCGAGGGTCTTTTTGATCATTTACCTATTAAATAACTTCCCAATCATATTAAACATAATTCCTACCCTCATAACTCCAATTATCCAATCTTTATTCTCCCCAAAACCCTCAAGAACACAAAGGAATATTTTTCACTAAATTCAATCTTGCAAGGCCCCAATTCGAGTTTCCCTTAGGAAATTCACTAATTTAAAGTATATTGGGTTTGAACAAGGATAACCTTTCATTGTTATGCCAAAAAAATAAGTTTTATCATGAATTTGAGATTTTTTTAACTAGTATTCATGCCCAATTTTCTTATGCTTGAGTTTATTATGTTTTATCATGAGTTTTACATTATTTTCCATATGCTTTTGTGCTTATTTAAGTATCTACTAAAGCGATCTCGAGCATTGAGTCTTGACAATTTGATATGAAGTTTCTATGAGTTGATTAAAAATCACAATTTGAGCATTCAGTATTCAGTTTGAGTTATGACATTTTGATGTGAAGTTTTCATGAGTTGATAAAAGATTTCAATTTGAGCATCAAGTATTTAATTTAAAAAAAGTTCAAGTTTAGTAGTTTAAGTTTCAAAAGCATTTTAGTATAACCTTATTTTCAATTTTGATATGTGATTTTAGACAAGAAATGAAGTCCACGTAAGACAACAAGAATTTGAGATAGAAATAGAAGCATATTGTGTTTTCAAACTTACTAGCTCATAGGCTTATTTTTAAGGTAAACTTCATCGATCGAGTACGAGTAATTGTATGAGTTTTAGGAGTAGTATCTAGAACCAAGAGGGGAACATGGGTTACATCTTGGTGACGTTCTTACCAGCTCTTTGTTTAGACCCTTCTCTAACCTCATAAGAAGAGAAGGGCATTAGCATATCCTATTTCCTAGAAACTACATACCATCATAGATTATTTCAGCTTGTCCAAATGGGCATCTAGCTTGTCCTAATGGGAATCCCATTTATATTATTCATCTTGTCCAATCATACATGTTTAGGTGATCACCACAGTTAGCCTTTATATCCTAGCAGAGTCCATTAGGCCCTTTCTATAAGGGTTTGAGCCATCAAACTCTATGTTTCTTGCATGGTTTACGTCGGTTATGGGAATATCCCACAGAAAAGACAATTTCAAGAACTAAGTGTAATGACTCATTCTGTTTATCAAATTATGATTTTGTTATTCATGTTTATGATATTTTAGTTTTCAGTTTATTCAGTATCTTGGTGAGTCTAATTGCACTTAGCATGCATGATTTAAGATTATGCATTGATTTAGGTTTACTTATTGCATTCACCCCAACTTACTTAGTATATTCTATAAGTACTGACCGCATTTACGTCTACATTGATACATTGTTAATAATGTAGGTATCAGTTATAGCCTATAATATCATGATCAAGCAATTCATAGCTTCTAGTCAGCAGGTAATGAGTTCTCTTTATTTGAGGATTCCAATCAATTTGTAGATTTAATATTTTATTTCTATTCATTTGCATTGATCAGGGAGAGCTGGGGGTCATGTCTCAACTACCTATAGTCAGTATTAGTAGAGGCTTCATAGATAGTCAGTTGGAATTGTTGTATTTAGTTTCAGTCTTATTTTGTATAACCAGTGTTGTAAATATTTTAAATAGGATTGTATTGAACAGGTTTAGCTAAAGACATCTCTTCCACTTATTATTTCTAATTTTACGTATTTTATTATGTTGTTTATGAATTATGCCAGTATCATGGGTTAGCTTAGGATAACTTGAGGTTCTAAGAACCATGTGACGTCCAAGGGGTAGTCTCGGGGCATTTAGTCAAGAGCAGCATCCACCACCTCTCCGTTTACCATCTTATTCTAAAGTTCATTCAACTTCTTGTCTTTAAATTATTGGGCCATAATCTATTCCAACAATGTTGAGTTCACCTTGACTAGCCAACACTCCACCCCTGCCTGAAACACCAATCTACATGCAATATGATGCTAAAGTTTGAAACACTCTAGCTAAAGATCTCTTGGACACCCTCAAAAAGGACAAACTACCCATACTTACAACCTTCCAGCTTGATGTATCTGCCACCAGATTGGCCTTTCTTAGATGATACTGAATAGTCAAAACATAATCCTTTAGAAATTCCATCCATCTTCATTGCCTTAGATTCAAATCCCTTTAAGTAAATATATGTTTTAGGCTACAGTGGTCTATGAAAACCTCGGACTTAACACCATAAAGATAGTACATTCAAATCTTTAATGCAAACACTACCACTTCTAACTCCAAATCATGGGTTGGGTAGTTCTTTTCATGAGGCTTCAATTACCTCTAATCATAGGCAATAACATACTTATCCTTCACTAGAACAACATCCAATCCCAAAAGTGAAGCATGACAAAATGCTATAAAATTCTTACCTTTAACCTACAGAGAAAGAATAGGAGTTTTGGTTAAGAATGTCTTGAGCCTTTGAAATTTCTCCCCACAATAATCCAAACAAACAAAAGGTACTTCTTTCTAAGTTAATCTAGTCAAATGTGTTGCTATAGATGCAAAGTTCTTGACAAACCTTTGGTAGTAGCTGGCAAGACCTACAAAACTCCTTACTCTAGTCACTAAGCTAGGCCTAACCCAACTGTTAATTAGCTAAATATTTTGGGGATCCACCATCACCCCTTTTTCTAAATCTACAAACCCCAAGAATGCAACTGAAGAGAACCAGAACTCACATTTTGAAAACTTAGCATACAACTGCTTCTTTCTTAGAATCCGTAACATAATACAAAGATGACCTATATGCTCCTCCTTACTCTTGGAGTAGACTAAATTATCATCAACGAACACAACAACAAAAGAATTAAAAAATAACTTTAAGTGTAACAACCCGAGACTACCCCCTAGTCGTCACACGGTGCTTAGGACCACAAGTGATCCCAAGATAACTCTTGTATTAGCATAACTCATGAGCAACTGAAATAAATACATAAGTCTAAAAGAATAACGCGAAAAATGAATATTTTCTGAATATAATAAATACAAAATATATTAAAATGATTACAACTCTAATATACAAAATAAACTGGAATGAAATACATCAACTTCTACCGACTGTCTATGAAGCCTCTACTAGTATTGACTATAGGTAGATGGGACATAACCCCCGCTATATTGAATTAAAATGACTGAATAGATAAAAATACTACACAAACTTTGATTAACTCAAGCCCTTGAATCGAAAGGACTCATCACCTGCTGACTGGAAGCTGCAACTGTCTGATCTTGATATGCACACTATAAATTGTACATAAATTATTAAACAATGTAGCACATAGACGTATATATGGATCAGTACTTTGGAATGTACTGAGCATATGGGGGTGAATGCATAAGTAAAACAATATCTCAATATTAATATAAACTTGTAAAAGGATGGATGCTAAGTGTAAATGACTCATATTGGCTTGAATAACTGAAAGATAAAATCATAGATCATGAATGATAAAGCATATTTATAAATCTTGTGAGTCATAACACTTAGTTCTAGAAGATGTACTTTTACTCTTTCTACTAGTGGAATAAGTAGAACTAAAGTTAAGTTTGTTTTTAAATCGTGCAGGCTAAGTGTAAAAGGACTCACCTTTGTATCTGTAAACTAAAAGCTGAAATCTCATAGCTAATGTCTTATATAAAACAGTATCTAAAATAAATTGTGAGTATTTACACTTAGTTTCTAAAAGTTGCTTTGTGATTCTGTTTTAGACTTAGGGAATTTCTTCGAAAAGCTTTTCTATTATTCTTTTCTATTAGGGAGGTTCTTCTAATTGACATACACCATGTGAGATATCATGATGTCAAACTTTGGGTTCCCTTAAGGGAAAAATCTCACGTTGGGGAAAGGTGTCATACTCTTGCCAAGGAGTATAACCTAAGCTAAGTGATCACATCTGTAACTGTCATTCATATAAATGGGAACAACTGAATCTATACCTACGTTGGCTCATAGTTCTGGAGAAGTAGGACGCACTAAACCCATACTTCCCACTCGGTGTTAAATACTATTCCCTTTAATCTGTATGCTCATTCTATAGGAAATCCACTTTAAATAACATAAGGACTCATACTGAAAGCTAATGGTGCATCTGTTTACTTTAAACTGAAATTCAAGCTATGAAATAGATCCCATATCTTAGCTAAGGATCAAAACATCAAATCTTGATTCAAAAATTGATAATAAACATATCATGGGAGGCTTAAAAGCATAATTTCTTAGAATATCAATAGTCAAGCTAGAGCTTAATAACCCATATTTAGAACTTATGTCAAATCATCACAAATCATGCTCAATAATCCACTAGAAATGCTTCAATAATTTTAGTCAACATAATGATATCAAAATCACAATATGAATCCTATGGATCAAAACATAAGCATGCGTAATCTTGATGCACTAAAAGCCTTTAAATCTCATGTAATCTTTCATATAACTTGAAACATAATCACATGCATAAATCTCAATTGAAAATCATTAAATCAAAGCATAAATAGATGAGAAAAAGCATTCACTTTAACACTTCAATCACTTTATAAATCCATAAACCCAAAACAAGATAGGTTGGGTATGAACCCTAATTGCAATTTATGTAAATTCAAATTCAAAACTAGCTTTGGGCACAAGGATGAAAGAGGATCCTTGTTCATAAACCCCACATACCTTAATAGACTTGATTTGATGTAGAGAACTTGACTTTGAAACCCTAGGAGATAATCTTGAAAGCTTTCTTGAGATTCTTAGATTAGGGAACTTAATTCTTGGTTTCTTTCTTGAAAAGGAAGAATTGAATTTTATGTTCGTGGATGCTTTTCTTGAAGTTCTTAGTTTAGAGAGCATATATTGATGGTTATCTTAAGAACGATTAATGAAGTTTTGAAGTTCTTGGAAGATGGCCTCGAGGAGAAACCCTAATCTCTGTTCTGGGGATAAAGAGGATTAAGGGTTTTAAAAAACCTATTTATGATGGCTATGTACTTGTTTTTGGTGATTTATGTTGTGGGGGTGAGGAAAAAGACCAAAATACCCTTATGGAACTAGTCACAATTGATGAGATTTTCCAATTGATGACTTGGGTTGATAAGTCGTCACATAGGTGACGGCTTATCACCTTAAGTTGTCACTTTTGATGAGTTTTGGGTCCTTGTTGGTCATGGGTGACGACTTGGTCTGATAAATGGTCACTTAGGTAATGGCTTATCACCCTAAGTCATCACTTGTCAACTGGAGTTGAGGGTTTTCTATTTAAGGCTGACGACTTGGGCTGATAAGTTATCACTTAGTTGATGGCTTATCAACTCAGGTCTTCACTTGGTTGACAGATGGACATGCTGAAGTAAAATGAGTATAACTTTTCTCTCCAATAATGGATTAAGGTGAAAACAAATGCGTTAGAAAAAAGATTCAAATATATTTCATTTGGTATATGGTAGGACACGTAACTCACTATGTACAAGGAGTAGTGATCATTTAAATTTGACCTAAGCTAAATCATTCACTAAAACTTAATCAATAGAAGCATTCTCAACTCGTCTTTGAGTTAGGAGATCACTATGATCTCGATCACTATACAAAGACATTCCTACATCATATAATTTCTAATCACACATGTATATACATAGAATAATTAGGTTCAAGTCTGTACGCATAGGAACAACAATTAAATTCTAGCAAGAAAATGTGGGGTGTTACATTATCTCCCCCTTGGAATCATTGTCCTTGAATGATTGGTAAGAACTTGTTGAAGCTTTAGAGGTATGGAATAATGTGGACAAGATATGTCTTCTACAAAAGGATATAACTGAGTTGAAACTTTAAAATCTTTATCATGAAACTGATTTCTGAGTTGACTTGCCTTTATTTACTATAAGGAGCTGATTTATGCTAAGAGTTTAGAATTAGGGTTCATGATACAATCATACATATAGAATTGTGAAATGATAAACTATACAAGCATGAATCATGAGACAACAAAATTAAGATCATACAATGGGTATTACACTGTCTGAGTTGGAATACTTGGAAAACTATGATCATTCACTGAACACTTATGAACTGGATCATGACTAAATATCTGAATTTGAAACTGATGCATGATACATGAACTGAGATGAATTCATAATTTGCATGAATGTGAACATTTTACCTCATGGATGACATTACTTATGAAACTTTGGGTAGTAAAACTAAATGGAAAGTTGGAAGTCTATAGGAGCTTATCTGCTTGAATGCTAAATTGGATTGCAGGCTATACGAACCGAATCATACTTAAAGCTTATACTCAACTGGAGTATTTTTTTCAACGCTCTTTCTAATAAGTTTTAATAACATTAGGGAGCAAAGAATTCTTGGTCATGGTCTGAATAAGATATCTGAATAAGGAGTCATAACATGGATATAACTCTGTAACATGGGACATAGACATATAACTCATAAGTTAGGATATAATTACTAGGCCTTAGGTAGAGGAACTTCTTACTTTCAAGCTTGGAAACACTTCTAAAATGCTCCCTCAACTATACTCGAAATCATAAGGTACAACACACCACACCATAATACTAGTCTAAACCACATGATTCAATCTTCTATGTATTTTTAGAGCTCACAGCCTAAGCATAATATGCCTTACCACTTCAATGACTAACTCTGAACTCTTACTATGGATTCACTAGCGCATATTGCATTTCGTCACTTGCATCCCAACATGACATTCAATCCTATCATTATATCCACATATGAACTTCAAGACAACCACCCATAAATGCATACTTCTCATATTCTCTAAACCTCTATCAACACCAACTTTCTTGCACTATGTATTAAGAAGACATACCCAGAATTCTCAACTAACTATGACATATACCAAAGATCTACCTCAATATTCCCTCATCCTCTAGCCTTATACAGAAAAACATAAATAATCTTTCTTAATAAGGGTCATCAACTCCCGCTCATCTAAATCACTGCTTATCCATTATCATCACCATTATCTTAACATAATAAGAGGTCACTAAAGGGATAACACATGAGGATCTAAAGCACAAAAGAATACTATACATAACTTTGACTCTTAGCTGAGGCCTGAGAAATAGAATGTCAAAAGCATGGATTCATTAAGGAGATCAAAACGAAGAACATACAAGATATAAATCTGAATTTTCGCTAATCATTAAAAGTGTTGCATGAGTACTGGAACTGAACATACTATAAAGCATGAGTGCATGAGTCATGAGCTTCATAACTTGGATTTGGAGTTCATAATTTAGAGAATATGACTCCGACTGATGAGTGAACTGGAGTTCCTTATATTGGGATTTGGAAGCATACAAGATTTTTCTATAAGGTGCATAAATATAAACTGTGGTCATAGAGCTGACACATAAGGCATGAGTAGATATCGTGATAACTGAAGTATAAAACTTTGTACTGAGATAAGAATGGGTCGGGCATCATCCTCCCTTATTGATTTTCTACACTACACTGGCATCGCTACTAGAATATGAAAGCCTGACTTGGTTACTCATTCTACCATCTCCCTTTGAGCTTTAAGTCATTACTCTAAGTCTG
The DNA here is from genome assembly GCF_002878395.1 of Capsicum annuum. Classification (NCBI taxonomy): domain Eukaryota; kingdom Viridiplantae; phylum Streptophyta; class Magnoliopsida; order Solanales; family Solanaceae; genus Capsicum; species Capsicum annuum. The sequence continues at coordinate 160,543,147 of NC_061116.1, read as the reverse complement.
TGGGACCTTTTACTAAACTATAATCTAAACTAAAATCACTTTACTCTAGAGTCTGGGGTATAAAAATTCATATAAAAAGATTAAACTTACTTCAAAAGACTATTTGTAACACCCACTGCTACTACCTCCTTCTAAGATTCAACCCTTGGATTTCTATAGCCCCAAAAATCATCATTTAATAACTTGAACACTTACTAGCTTAGAATCTTCATGAGTATCACCATACCCTGAGTTCACACCATCTAGAGCTTCAACATTTAATTCTATTAGCTCAATCCTCAAAGATTTAAACTTGGATTCTAACACTTACTATGGATATCCCCAAATCTTTAATGAACCATACTAAATTCATTCTTGGTCACTCTCTTAGTACATACCACCCTTAACTTCCTTTAGCTTCAATAGACATCTTCATAGACTTACACTTTATTAACTCAAAAAGCATACTTGCCTCACTAAACACATAATCATATCCTACCAAGATTGCATCTCAAAATTATATCCTTCCCAAGCTATAAGAATCAAAATCATAATTAAAAGACTCACCACCAAGGGTACTATTTATAGCTAGCCTTCTTCTATTTAACCACTCAAGGGTACTATTAACCACACACAATACTTAATAAACTTCAAAAATAATGCAGCCGTATATCACCTTAGGCATTTCTCTACATCATACTTAATTATGAATACATGAACTTAAACTCTTGCATACACTATTCAAGCCTACTACATCACTTCCATATAACTAGCATCACTAACTACGCAATCATTATTTCCACCTTGATGATCATCAACTATTCCAACTTTGTCTAGTGCCTAGGCATGATGAATAACACAACCTTACATACTATTCTCGCTCGAAAGCTATAAAATAAACAGTAAGAAATGCTAATCCACTAGAACCTCATAACAACAATAATCAATCATAATCGTACCTTCTACACATTATGACTCTCTATCCATCCATATACCTAAATTAATTTCATAGCTCTCTAAGTTTCAACTAAATTCTTTTATTTTTTGCAACTTCACGGGATGCCTAAATTAACTATACTCAACCACTAGATACTTTCATTAATAACCTATAATTTTCTAACACAGCAAATACCATCAATAGTTCCTTTCATATTTTAAGCAAACAACAATTCACCTTAACTAATAACTCTTTCTCTACCTCCAACCAAGGAACCTGTACCACATTGATTACCTCTAAATTAACACATAAGGACCTATCACATCACCACTAACTGGATCATATATAAAATTTTATCTATATACATTCGATCAATCGCCATTACCACCTTTCTTGTCACTACACTTCTATACCCATAATTCCAACTATAAGAAGGTTCTACTACTTATGAATCATAACACTCTAGGTTTCAATATCTCTTGAATATAAATTCTATTTAGCAATCTAGGTTCATACTATCTCCTCTTATGAGATCTATCTGTATCGAAGGGTTAATGAGGAATCTGAATACATATCTTACTCATGGGAATGAAGAAATAACTTTCAACTTGAGGAACTTATAACACACTATCAAACTCCTCTCAAGCCTCGTGTAACTTCTAAAGTTATAGATAGTGTAATTGAGAGTATTATCTTAGGAGGAATTAGAACTTTTTAATTATGTTATCTCAAGAATATAACATAGATTGAGAAGTATAGATTAATACATGAATCGACAAAATTTTTTGAAGGAAAAACTTTACAGCATGATCTAGAGTATGAAAGAAAGGAAACTTTTCTTAAATGCCCTGTAGCCTCTTGAAGAAAAGTACAGATGTCTCCGTACCATTCTGCAAAACTAAACTAGACACAAATTTGTAGACACCCTAGGACACTTACTCTAAGTGCTCTGATACCAAGTTTGTAATGACCCAAGACTACACCCTAGTCATCACATGGTGCTTAGGACTACAAGTGATCCCAAGCTAACTCTTGTATTGGCATAACTCATGAGCAACTAAAATAAATACATAAGTCTGAAAGATTAATGCGGAAGATGAATCTTTTTTTAATATGATCAATACAAACTATATTAAAATAATTACAACTCTGATATACAAAATAAACTGGAATCAAATACATCAACTTCTATTGACTGTCTATGAAATCTCTACAGTATTGAGTATAGGTAGCTGGGACATAACCCCTGCTATCTCGAATCAATACAACTGAATGAAGAAAATAAAAAACTACACAAACTCTAACTTACTGAAGCCCTTGAATCGAAAGGACTCATTACCTGTTGACTGAAAGCTGCAACTGATTGATTTTGATATGCACATTATAACTTGTAGCTACATTATTAAATAATGTAGCACATAGACGTATATATGGATCAGTAATATTGGAATGTACTAAGCATGTGGGAGTGAATGCATAAGTAAAATAATATATCAATATTAATATAAACTTGTAAAAGGATGCATGCTAAGTGTAAATGACTCACATTGGCTTGAATAACTGAAAGCTAAAAATCATAGATAATGAATGTAAAGCATACTTTATAAATGTTCATAACACTTAGTTCTAGAAGTTGTGCTTTTATTTTTTACTAGTGGAATAAGTAGAACTGAAGTTAAGTCTATTTTCAAATCCTGCAGGCTAAGTGTAAAGGGACTCACCTTTGTATCTGTAAACTAAAAGCTGAAATCTCATAGCTAATGTCTCATGTAAAACAGTATCTAAAATAAATTATGAGCCTTTGCACTTTGTTTCTAAAAGCTGCTCTATTATTTTATTTTAGACTTAGGGAGTTTCTTAGAAAAGCTTTTCTGTTATTCTTTTCTATTAAGGAGGTTCTTCTAAATGACATACACCATATGAGCTATCATGATGTCCAAAGTCTAGTTTCCCTAAGGGGAAAACCTCATGTTAGAGAGAGGTGTCATACTATTGCCAAGGAGTATAACCTGAGCTAAATGATCACACGTGTAACTGTCATCCATATAAATGGAAATAACTAAATTTGTACCTACGTAGGCTCATAGTTCTGGGGAAGTAGGATGTGGTAAACCTACACTTCCTGCTCGGTGTTAAATACTACTCCCTTTAATATGTATGCTCATTCTATAGGAAATCCACTTTAAATAATATAAGGACTCATACGGAACGCTAATGGTGCTTTTGTTTGCTTTGAACTAAAATTCAAGCTATGAAGTGGATCCCATATCTTAGCTAAGGATAAAAAGATCAACTCTTGATTCAAAAACTGATTATAAAAATATCATAGGAGGCCTAAAAGCATAATTTCTTGAATATCAATATTCAAACTATGGCTTAATAACCCATATTTCAAACTTATGTCAAATCATCATAAATCTTGCTCAATAATCTTCTTGAAATACTTCAATAATTTCAGTCAAGATAATGATATCAAAATCATAATATGGATCTTATGGATCAAAACATAAACATGCGTAATCTTGATGCACTTAAGCCTTTAAATCTCATGCTTTCTTTCATATAACTTGCAACAAAATCTCATGCTTAAATCTTAATTGAAAATCTTTAAATCAAAGCATAAATAGATGAAAAAAAGCATGCACTTTAACATTTAAATCACTTTATAAATCTATAAACTCAAAACAAGATAGGTTGGATATGAACCCTAATTGCAATTTACGTAAATTCCACTTTAAAACTAGTTTTGGGTACAATGATGAATGAGGATCCTTTTTCATAAACCTCACATACCTTAATAGAATTGATTTGATGTAGAGAACTTGACTTTGAAACCCTTGGAGCTAATCTTGAAAGCTTTTTTGAGATTCTTGAATTAGGGAACTTAATTCTTGGTTTCTTTCTTGAAGAGGATGAACTGAATTTTATGTTCTTGTATGTTTTTCTTGAAGTTATTGGTTTATAGATCATAGATTCTTGCTTATCTTGAAGAAGGATTAATGGAGTTTTGAAGTTCTTGGGAGATGACCTCAAGGAGAAACCGTAATCTTGTTCTGAGGATAAAGAGGATTAAGGGTTTTTAAAACTTGTTTATGATGGCTATGTACGTGTTTTTGATGATTTATGTCATGGGAGGTGAGGGAAAAGACCAAAATACTCTTACAAAACCAATCATAATTTCTTATATTTTTTAGTTGATGACTTGGGTTGATAAGTCGCCACTTCGGTGATGGCTTATCACCTCAAATCATCACTTTTGATGAGTTTTGGGCCCTTGCTGGTCATGGGTGACGACTTGGTCTGATAATTGGTTACTTAGGTGATGGCTTATTACCCCATATCATCACTTAAAAGCTGAAGTTGAGGTTTTTCTATTTAAGGCTGACGACTTGGGCTGATAAGTTGTCACTTAGTTGATGGCTTTTCAACTCAGGTCGTCACTTGGTTGACAGACGGACAAGTGGAAGTAAAATGAGTATAACTATTTACTCTAATATCACATTTGGGTGAAACCAAATGTGTTGGAAAGAAAATTCAAAGATCTTTCATTTGATATAAGGTAGTACACGTAACTCATTAGGTACAAGCAGTAGTGGTCATTTAAATTTGACCTAAGCTTAATCATTCACTAAAACTTAATCAAAAAAAGGGTTCTCAACTCGTCTTTGAGTTAAGAGATCATTATGATCTCGATCACTATACGAAGACGTTCCCACATCATATAATTTCTAATCACACACGTATATATATAGAATAATTGGGTTCAAGTCCGTATGCATAGGAACAATGATTTAAATTCTAACCCGAAAATGTGGGGTGTTACATTAAGATACCATTTATAAATCTCATAAAATATGTCTACATATTAATCAACCTAAAGGACATCACCAGAAACTCATAATGGTCATACCGAGTTCTAAATATTGTCTTTGGTATATCCCCTGGTCTAATTTTCAGCTGATGATAACCGAATGGTAAGTAATTTTGGAAAAATCTTTGCACCCCATAACTAGTAAGATAAATCATCTATGTGCAAAAAAATTTTTTGACCCAAGGCTACCCCTACTCGCAACAATGGTATTTACAATCACAAGTGACTACAAGTTAACCCATGAGTTGGTGCCCGCTATGAGCATTGAATAATATAATAATATAAACATGTGCAGAAATATCTAATAGAGCCATAAGGTTTTAAATACTTAAAAACATAACTAAATTCATAAGTTTGAAAAAAACGTCTATCGAGATTGATAAGGCTGATAAAACTAACTGATGAGGAGTGGATGGGACAAGCCCCCAACTAACTTTGACTGACAGAATGTACTGAACTACTGAACAATAGAAATAAACCATCACATCCCTAATAGATGAGGACTCACCACTGCTGCTATTGAGTAACGCTGAAATATCTAACTACAGTTGGGGAACTGAGTATCCGAACCTATGATATAAGACATCATAGTGCAAAGAAGAGTATGCGATTAATACTTTTAATGTACTGGTATATACGATGAGGTCAGTATGATATTCATGAGTTAACTATGCAAGAAATAATGACTGATTGAATAGTATGAAATAACCGAGTAAGTATGCATGAAAACTGAAATACTGGGAATGTAAGACCAAGCATATATATATATTTCTGATATAATATGTAAATTGAAATACTAAAATCTGATAACTGAATGACTGGTAGTCTGTATACTTTGGTCAAGAAAACCTAAACTGAATGTTGAACTGAATACTGCATTGAGATAGTAGGAGGTATCATCTAACTAACATACCCCAATCTGAGATAATCGGGGTCCAACCTATAACCCTAGTTGGAAGGGTGTTAGTACTGTGCCATGGGTATTAATAATGGTTGTGTGGTCCACTCAACTGATATCCCGAAGGACATGGGAGTCGGTCCTAAACTGGTGGGTGACCCCTAAGAGAATATCAATCCAAAACTAGTGGGTAACATCTCATAATCCTACGCTGGCAACGTAGTTCTGGAAATTAGGGACTGCTTTTAAGGACCCAATTTTAGCTGGGGGTGAACCTCCATCCTTAGGTTCACTCGGTGCTAAATCCTACTCCCATCTGAACTTACACAGATTACTGGACTGAACTAAGCTTAAATGAACAAACAATTGATTATAAAGAACTGACTGAATGACAATGCTCATAGTTTATCTTAAATCATTCTAAAGATACTAAAATTATGTAAACAACTATGTATCGGGTGTTCATAACCTACCATTACTGAATGGAAATAACAATAAGAACATATACAAGCTTTGAAAACCATAATAGGGAATCATTATTCAAAATCCATCACTTTGGCATTTCATTAAACACATGGAGATCAATACTTTAACATGGGGTTTCCTTTAAACATGATGAGATAGCATGCGTTCATGACCAAAATCACTAACTAAGGATTCATCCTGACTCACATGATAATGATATGGGAACTACAAAATTTAAAACATTCTATAATCCAATCCACATGAAAAGTATTGAAATTATAACTTGAAATTTAAATAACAAGGGATTCATGAAGATAGTTCAACATAATCATGTAAAAACTCATAATTTAAAATCAAAAAGGGATTCTTTGACTCCATAGATGAAAAAGGACCATGGATGAACTTCACACATACCTTAAACCCTTAATCTTGAAAGAAAAACACCAGTCTTGATGCTTTCTTGAATGTTCTTGGATTGGGGAACATGAATTATTGGTTGTCTTAGAGAGAAAGTAATGGAATTTGATGATCTTGGGGGACAAGAGGATTTGTTTTTGAGAGGAAATTGGAGAAGAATGGCAAATAATGCCCTAACTAAAGCTTTAAGTTGTGAATTTACAAATTAGGTTTAGGGGAAAAGACATAATTGCCCCTCAGACTTTTAAATTTGTAACTGGAATGCAGATTATATGGTCACTACAACGCGATGAGGGCTTCATTGCTATAACCACCGCGGCACTATCGCGATGAGCTGCTGGAATCGTGATCAGAATAAGACCCAAATCTCATCCAAAAAATCCAAAACTTCCCCGAGACATGCACCTTACACACCAGAACATGAATTAACTCAAAAACTAATGTCTCAGGGTTAGGAAGACTAATTAAAAAATCCTCAAAATTAAGAGGCCTTAAAATGATTAAGCCCCAACACTTAGTGAAATTTTTAGATTTTAAGCCTTTTATGCATGCAACTAGGAGCTGAACTAAGCTAAGAATAATATGGGATATTATAATATCTCCCCCTTGAGAATATTTGTCCTTGAATAAGACTGATTAGGATGAGAGTTCTGAAGAAACTGAAATCATATACTGAACATGCATAACTGAAAATAGGATTACATGACTGAGTCTAAAACATGATACCTGAACTGAATATCATGAACTGAACTGATTCCTAGAATACATGCAATGACATGAGACTGGTTATAAGTATGAGAGAGAAATGAGAGAGTCATATTATAAGTCACCATTACCTTAGGCTGGATCTGTTTTAGTGAAAAAAATTTGAGAGGTTTAAGATATGAAAACTTGGGGTATTAAAACATCTTCCCCTTGGTATAGTTCATCCCTCGAATGATACTGACTTAGCTGAAATACTTAGGAAAGACTAAGATATTGCACGAGGCACTTATGACCTAAATCATGAGTAAGGACTCTTAGTATGGCTATAACTCTGTAACATGGAACATGGGCCTATGAAACATAAACAAGAATTGCCATGCCTTAAACAATGCAACTGCTTCTCTCAAGCTTAGACATACTCCTCAAATATTCCCTCAACTATACATTTTGTTTCAATACCTCACTTGACTTGAGGCTACTTAAATATTTACATGGGCACTGATAACTCTACTCTACTGAAGTTTGAGTTGAACTAAATTCTCTCACTAATTTCAAGCCTACTCAAATATACAAAAGGGCACCCATAACACTGTAATACTAGTCGGAATCATGAATTCAATACACCCTGCATTTTCACAACTTCTCATCTCAAGAATAATTCTTCTTATCACTTCAACAACTAAATTTAACCTCTTACTAGGAATGTACTAACGCATAATGCACCCATCCACTTATATTGTAACGCCCTAAAATCTCATCCCAAGGCGTCACACGATGCTTAAGGCTACAAGTAGCCCTAAGCTAACCCTTTCAAACTGCTATGAACTAGAACTTACTTTAAGATAATTAGATCAAAACAATGATATTGTATCATATCAAGTCTGAGCTGAAACAACTGAAAAATATTGTTTGAACAACCATTACTGAAATCTAAAATATCAACTAATAGTCTGACAAGCCTCTACTAAGGAACTAGAGAGTGATTGGGACAAACCCCCATCTGACTCAAACTGAACTAAAAAGAAATAAACCAACAACTACAAAGACTAATAATTAGAGAAATAGGTAACAGGACACTTTTTATACACATGCTTAGCAAGAACTGACTCACCTACTGGAGTAGAAACCAGGAAAGGCTCAGGAACCTTTTCGGGACTCATTTTAAAATTCACAGCAACTAACAGGGTCACATAAGAAAAACTAGACCCAGGGTCCAACAATACATACACATCAAAATGAAAGACACAAAGCACACCAATAACAATATATGATGAATTCTCCTACTCCTGGTAAGATATCAAGGCATAGAATTAATTCAGGCACCGATCGCCAGCAGTACTGGATGAAGTGCCCTGAGGAGGGGCTGGATGAGCTAAAGGAGTCGGTGCAAGGGTAGCCTGAGTCTAGGGTCAAACATCTCGGCTCCTCTGCCTAGCATGGGGACACTCTCTAAGTCTATGGCCTAATTTTTCACAACAAAAACAACCCTTCTGCTCGGCCAAGCACTCTCTGGGATGGGTTCTACCACACTTAGAACATGGAGGATAACTGGGCCTACTGCTCACACTATTCTAAGACCTGGACATAGAAGACTTACCCCACTATTCCTGCCTGATTTTGGGTGTGGGAGCACTGGCTGATGAAGGCACTGGTATAGTCGAACGATTTTGAAACTGCAAGGGGTTTCCTCCATGGATCTAGGCTGACCATACTCAGACAGCTCCGATCTAGCCCTTTTATGTTCTCTTACTCTCTCTATCTCTTTTATCTTTTCTGCCTCAATCTATTGAGCATACATCATCAGTCTAAAAGGATCCATGTCTCTATGGAGCATAGCAGTCCAACACTCCTTAACCACTAATCCAGACACACCGGTGACAAACTTACTCTTACTAGATCTGGGGTCAGCTATTAAGTCAGGAGCATACTTAGATAACTGGTTGAACTTGAGGCAATACTAATTTACTGTCATAGAGCCTTGGCTAAAGTTCATAAACTCCTCTATATTTGCTTTCCTCAACTCAAGTGGGAAGAACTTGTCCAAGAATGCATCCTGAAATACCTGTCAAGTCATAGGAGCTGCATTCTCCTCTCTACTCTTCCTCCACACCATAACCCAATCATAAGCAACATCCTTCAGCCTATAGAATGCCAATTCTACACTCTTATCCTTAGACACAATCATAACTTAGGTGATTTTCTTCACCTAATCAAGATACAACTGAGGGTCCTCGCCTTCTTTTGACCCAAAGAATTCAGGCGGGTTCATCCTTATAAAGTCATAAAGTCTGGCTACAGCTGCATCACCCCCTTATTGATACAGAACAGTAACCTGATTATTGTCTTGAACAGTAGCAGTCACAGCTTGGGCTAGCATCTAAAAAGCAGCCCAAAATTCGGCATGAGACACATTCTCATTTAGGGGATCGACAGGCTGAGGTGGCTGGTTATCATTCCTACGAGGATTAGCTCTGTGGGGAGGAATTTTCTATCATGGAAGAGCATGAGTTAATAGCAGATAGAGACAACTATAGGCACAATGACTTTTGAAAGAAGAGATGATTTCCTAAAATGCTTCATAGCCTCTTGCTCATAGATATGGCGCGCTTCACACCTATGATCAAGACTCTATGTAACATGGCTTGTTTGACTCCCTAGGATTCTTTAAACCTTAGGCTCTAATACCAAGTTTGTAACACCCCAAAATCTCATCTCAAGGCATCACACAGTGCTTAAGGCTACAAGTAGCCCCAAGATAACCCTTTGAGACTACTAAGAACTAGAACATACTTTAAGATAATTAGATCAAAAAAATGATACTGTATCATATGAAGTATGAGCTGAAACAACTGAAAAATACTATTTGAACAACCATTACTGAAATCTAAAACATCAACTAATAGTCTGACAAGCCTCTACTTACTAAGGAACTAAAGAGTCATTAGGACAAACCCCCAACTGACTCAACCTAAACTAAAAAGAAATAAACCAACTACTACAAAGACTGATAACAAAAGAAATAGGTCCTCGAACCATGAGGACTCACCAACTGCAGAAGTGTAGATAGAGGTACTCAAGGATCACTGTCGCTACTGAGACTGAGCACCTAAACCTACATTATGAGACAATGTAGCACATAGACATATATGTAGATCAGTACTTTAAGGATGTAATGAGTATAGGGGGTGTATGCAATAAGTAAACAATATCATCAATCTTTATAAAATCATACATGCTGATATAAATGACTCACATAGCTTGAGTAAAACTAAAATCAGAATCTCATAAATCATGTATAATGAAGCATATAGTATAAATCTCGTGAGTCATTACACTTAGTTCTAAAATTTGTATTCTCCATCTTATTCTCAAAACTTGTAGCAAGAGAAATCTTAAAACAATAGCTTTCAAAACTTATACTTTTATCTTATGGAGAATAAGGGACTTCTTTGAAACTTAGAGATTATAGGACTTTGGGACTTAGGGAGTTTCTTCTTACCAACATAAACCATGTGAGTTGACATGGAGTCAACATATTACCCACGTTGGGGAGAGTTGTTCTACCCTTGCCATCAGAATAGAACCTTAACTTTAGTGATCACTATCTTAACCCACTTGGGGTAAATTATAATCCTACAGTGGTTCATAGTTCTGGGGCATGAGACCTTGGAATCAAGCCCAACTCGGTGTTAAATACTACTCCCATACTTAGGCTCAGAACCAATTAGGAAAATCCACCTTAAAATATAGCATAAGGTCTAAAATGAAAGCCAATTATACTTATCTTTGCATTAAATCATAAATTGTATGAAATATATGAATTCCCATCTTAGCTTAGACCAAGAAGTCAAATCTTTATCTAAAATCTAAAAATAATCTAGATATAGGGTGCTTATAGCACATACAATCTTGAAACAACAATCTTTAAATGGGGTCTACTGACCCAAACATCAATCTCATATCAAGACATCGTAACAATTCATGCTTTGTAATTCAATTATTCATAATCATCTTAAAATCTGTAAATTTCAGCAATAGGCATGGAAGTAAAAATAAAATCATGTAATTCAACTTTTAATCCATGGGAAATCTCTGAATCTTGCAAATAATGGTAATGGGTATAAACCCTAACTTGAATTTCATGGAAAATCTCGTAAATTGAAGTAATTTTGTAATCAAAATAATCCTTCGGGCACAAGGGTGAAAGAGTTGCCCTTGTTCAAACCCTACATACCTTATTTGGCTTGATTCAATGGAACAAGATAACTTTTTAAGCCTTGAGAATGTTCTTGGAAGCTTTTCTTGAAAGTTCTTGAATGGTGATACTTGATTCTTGAGTTTTCTTAGCGAAGGGTTTGTATCTAGTTCTTGAGGATTAATCTTGAAACAAATCCTAATTTGATGTTATAGATGAATATAATGTTATGAGCTTTGATCTAATGTAATTGGGTGTTAAAAAGAGTGGAAAAAGACCCAAAAACCCTTTTAAAAACGGCTTTAAATCATTGAACGGAAGTTGTGACGGCTTGGGCAATGGTCCGTCGCTAGCTCGACGATTCGTCGGCTTGCCCGTCGCACCTTGACCAGAAGAGGGACTTACTGCCTTAGTTATGATGGCTTGGGCGATGGTCTGTCACTGACTCGATGGTCTGTCAGCCCTCCCATCGCACATTGACCAGTTAACGGGTTTACTGGCTCAGTTGCAACGACCAAAGCGATGGTCCGTCACTGGAGCGATGGTCTGTCGGCCTGCCCGTCGCTCCTGGGAAATTCGGATAGCTCTCAGTATAACGGCCATAACTTTTTACCTCGATATCGGATTTTGGAAAAATTAGTATCGTTGGAAAGCTAACTCAATTTTACACATGATCAAAAGTCAAAATTTGGGAAATTTTATTATATTTAAACGTTATTCACTTAGAAAGTCATTCCTTAATCTTCTGGAGACTAAATTTGACTTAAAGAAAGTTTGGGGTATTACATATATACACCAACATGACGTTTAAGCCTATCATCATAACCACAAATGAACTTTTAGGCAAACAACCCATCAAAGAATCTTTTTCGTACTCTCTAATATTTCTATCATTAACAACTTCCATGTGTTATTCTTAAGAAAATCACACATAAAAATTCAACTAACCATGACATATATCAAAACCTTGGCCTCAATATTAATCCACACTTATAACCTTAGATCAAACAAGCATACACCGATCTTTCCCCAAACATGAAACATTTACTCTCTCCCATCTAAACAACTATTCATCACCACTACCATTTCATAAGGAGTGGTCACTAAAAGGTTAGAGCATGAGGACCTGAAGTATGAAAGAATACTATGCATAACTTTGTCGCTTAATTGAGGCCTACGCAATAGAGTATTCATGACATGAATTCATTACAGAGATAAAACTGAGGATATACATGACATAATCTGAATTTCGTTGATCATTAAGAGTGTAGCATGATTACTGGAACTAGACATGCTGTAAAGCATGAGTACATGTGTCATGAGTTACATGACCTGAGTTTGAAGTTCATAAATTTCATGGAATATGATTCATACAGCTGAGAAAATTGGAGCTCCTTATACTAGGAACTGGAAGCGTACATGATTCTATGAAAAGTGCATGAATTTAATCTATGATCAGGGAACTGACATGTAAGGTTTGAGTACATATCATGATAAATGAAGTAAAAATACTAAAATAAGAATGGGTTGGGCATCATCCTCCCTTACTACTATTCTACAATGTACTGGCATCACTACTGGAATCTGAGAGCCTAACTTGTTACTTATTCTATCATCTCCTTGTTAGTTATAAGCCATCACTCTAAGTTTGTGGGACCCTTTTGATAAACTCTAAACTAAATTACAACCACTTTACTCGAAAGTTCAGAATATGACAATACTCATCAGTAATAAATTCACCATGAAAGTCTAATACTCCCTTCTGAGATACAACTCTTAACTTTTTATATCCCCAATAGTCATCATATAATAACTTAAACACTGACTAACTTAGAACCTTCATGAGTATCACCATACACTAAGTTTACCCTATCAAGAATTTCAACATTACTTTCTATTAGCTCAATCTTCAAAGATTCAAACTTAGATTCTAACACTTAATATGGATACCCCCAAACCTTTAATGAACCACACTAACTTCCTTCATAGCCTACTAATATCACATCTCTAAATCACACCCGCATTATCATACTTAATTTTGAATCAATAAACATAAATTCTCGCATACATTATTCCAAGCCTTCTGGTTCATCTATCATACAACTAGCCCCATGGATACAAAATCTACTAAATTCATATAACACTATCCCCACTTTACTACTACCAAAACTTCTAGGTTCATTCTTCTAACTCTAGATCATATACTGTCATAGGATTCTGAGAAGGGATCTGAAAGCATATCCCTTAGATATCATCCTTCTTACTCTAAGATATGAAATGATTTGACCCCTAAGCACTGAGATACTACCCCTCTATTCAATAACTGGTTCATTAGGAATCTAAAAATGAATGACTCTATTTCTATGGTCAACTGAGGCATAACATGAGTGGAGACAATCCATGCCAAGAATGACATCAAAACAGTCATCTTTATCTCCACAAGATCTACTAAAGTGATTTTCTTTGAGATACTATAATTGGGTGATTTCTGTATACCCATCGGGCTGTAATAGATTTACCCACTGGGGTAGACACTGAGAAAGGCTCTGCTAATGTTTTTAGACTAACACCGAAATTGACATTTATATAAGGAGTCACAAAAGAAAGTGGAGCTACAAGATCTAATAAAACATAAACATAAAGATGAAAGACCTGTAATGCACCCGTACCCATATCCAGAGAACTTTCCTAATCATGTCGGAACTGGAGTGTGTATAATCCATTCTGGCATTGACCATTGGTGGAACTAAAAGTGGCGCTCTATTGAGTTGAATGACCTGTTGGTGCTGCTGAAGATTTAGTCTGACCCTACTGGTGATAATTTCTACACTTCCACATACCTACAGTGCACTCCCTTATCCTATGGCCTGGCTTGCCACATCCAAAATACACGCCACTACCAACCTTACATATACCCTGATGATTTCTACCATACCTCTCTCAGAGCAGATTAGTACGACTATTGTTTACGCTACTCTGGGGCCTATGGCCTAGAGATCTATCCCAACTACCATTCCTGAACTTTGGCATTGGCACACAAATTGAAAAAAGAGATAGGGCTGAGAATTTTGGCAAAACTGGGAATGGTTACCACTCTCTAACTTTGACTTAAAACTACTTGTTTTGGCCCTTTTATTCTCTCTCTCTTTCTCCCCATGCTTTTCTCCTTAATTTGCTGAGCATGAACCAGAAGCCTAGATAGGACAATAACTTACTGATCATTTTGAGCAACTACTGAATGAGATAAGGTAGTGAAAGTAGCTCTAAATTCATCGTGAGAGACATTCTCATTCAGGGGATCTTCCTGAACAAGCGGATGTGTGGGCTACTTTCCATTCCTTGCTTCTCATTCCTTCTTTTGTTGTTTTTTAGGAGGTATTGTCTATAAACTGAAGGAAGAATGAGCTAGAAAGAGGGTCACGAGTACTGAAAGAAAGAAAACTTTTCCAAAAATATATTGTAGCCTCTTGCCCATATGTGTGGAGCGCTTCACACCCATGCACAAGACTCTACTCAATGCGACTTTCATACTCCCTAGGACACTGTAAAACCTTAGGCTATGATACCATGTTTTGTCATAATTCAAGGCTACCCCCTAGTCACTACAATGGTGCTTACAGTCACAAGTAACCACAAATAACCCATGAGCTGGTACCTGTTGTGAGCACTAAATAATATAATAATAATAATAATAGATATATACGGAAATAACTGATAAAGCCATAAGGTTTTAAATAATGAAAAACACAACTAAATTTGCAAGTCTGAAAAAAATATCTGTCAAGACTGATAAAGCTGATAAAACTAACTGACTGTTCGAATGTCTGAAAAGCCTCTAACTGACAGAGGAGTTAATAGGACAAGCCCCCAACTAACTAGACTGACTGAATGTACTGAACTATTGAACAACTAAAATAAAACATCACATCCCTGATAGATAAGGACTCGCCACTGCTACTGCTAAGTAACAATGAGATGTCTAACTGCGGTCGGGGGACTGAGCATTCAAACCTATGATATAAGACATCATAGCACAAAAAAAAGTATGCGGTCAGTACTTTGAATTTACTGGTATGTGTGATGAGGCCAGGTTGATATACATAAGTTAATTGTGCATAAAATAATGACTGACTGAATAGTATGAGATAATTGAGTAAGTATACATAAAACTCAAATACTGGGAATGCAAGACCAAGCACATATATATTTCTAAAATAATTTGTAAACAAAAATATTAAAATCTAATAACTGAATGACTAGTAATCTATATGCTTTGGTCAAGCAAACCTGAATTGAATGCTGAATTGAATACTGCAGTGAGACTGTGGGAGGTATCATCTAACAGACATGCCCCAATTCGAACTAATCGGGGTCCAACCTATAACCCCAGTTGGAAGGGTGTTAGTACCGTGCCATAGGTACTAACAATGGTTGTGTGGATCCACTCAACTGGTATCCCAAAGTACTAGGGAGTCAGTCCTAAACGAGCGGGTGACCCCTAAGAGAATGTCAGTCCTAAACTGGTGTGTGACATCATAGAGAATGTCAGTCCTAAATTGGCGAGTGAAATCTCATAATCCTATGCTGGCTATAAAATTCTGGAATGTAAAGATTGCTTCTAAAGACACAGTCCTAGCTGGCGGGTGAGCCCACATCCCTAGGTTCACTCGGTGCTAAATCCTACTCCCAACTAAACTGACACTGATTACTGGACTGAACTAAGCTTAACTGAACAAACAACTGATTATAAAGACTGACTGAATGACAATGCTCATAGTTTATCTAAAATTATTCTGAAGATACTGAAATTATGTAAACAACTGGGTATTGGGTGTTCATAACCCACCAACATTGAAAAGAAATAACAATAAGGACATGTACAAGCTTTGAAAACCATAATAGGGAATCATTATTCAAAATCCATCACTTTGGCATTTCATCAAACACATAGAGATCAAGACTTTAACATGGAGTTTCTTTTAAACATGATGAGATAGCATGAGTTCATGATAAAAATCATGAATTGAGGATTTATACAAACTAGCATGATAACGATATGGGAACTACACATTTAACAACATTTAAACATTCTATAATCCAATCCGCATGAAAACATTTGAAATCTTAACGTGAAATTGAAATAACAAGGGATCCATGAAGATAGTTCAACATAATTATGTAAAAATTCATAATTTAAAATTAAAAAGGGATTCTTGGACTCCATGAGTGAAAAGGGCCCATGGTTGAACATCACACATACCTTAAACCCTTAAGCTTGGAAGAGAAACACCATCTTGATGCTTTTTTAAATGTTCTTGGATTGGGGAACTAGAATTCTTGATTTTCTTGGACAGAATGTAATGGAATTTGATGATCTTGGTGGAGAAGAGGGCTTGTTTTCGAGAGGAAATTAGAGAAGATGGGCAAATAATGCCCTAACTGAAGCTTTTAGTCATGAATTTACGAATTGGGTTGAGGGGAAAAGACATAATTGTCCATCAGACATTTAAATTCGTAACTGGAATGCGGATTATATGGTCGCTATGATCAATGAGAAACTCATCTCTATAACCACTGTGACGCGATGCTATCGCGATGAGCTATTGGAATCGTGATCCAAACAAGACCCAACCCTCATTTGAAAAATCTAAAACTTCCCTGAGACATGCATCTTACACCCCTGAACATGAATTAACTCAAAAACTAACGTCTCGAGGTCGGGAAGACCAATTTAAAAATACTCAAAGTTAAGAGGCGTTAAAAATGACTAAGTCCCTCAGGTTTTAAGCCTCTTATACATGCAAATAGGAGTTGAACTGAGCTAAGAATACTACGTGGTATTACAAAAATGATATTTATTCTAAATGGTAACCTTATTCAACTATCTGTAATTAATGCACATCCTTACACTACCATATTTCTTTTGAACAAATAGGACTGGAGCACCCCAAGTTGAAGAGTTTGGATGGATAAATCCCTTGTCGAGTAGTTCCTGCAATTGAGTTTTGAGGTTTCTCAACTTTGCTGAAGCCATTTGATAGGGAGGAATAGAAATAGGCTAGGTATCTGACCTAACTCAATGAAAATATCAATATCCCTATCTAAAGACATACCCAATAAATATGAAAAAATCACTTAATGAAATTCAAAAACCATAAAAATAGACTCTATCATAGAAGACCACTGCACTTGTATCCCAAAGATGAGCTAAAAATGCTAAACACCCTCTCCTCACTAACTTCTTAGCACAGACAAATAATATAATTTTTGTCGATTCGACCTTATACACTCCCTCCCATTCTAGTTCACCATCCCATGTATAAATAAAGTTATTATCTTAACATTACAGTTTAAGACAACATGATAGGAAGATAATCAAATAAAATCCAATATTACGTCAAAGTTTAATATATCTAGAATAATCAAGTCCACCCATGTCTGAAAACCCATAAACAATACTAAACAAGAATGACAAATATAGCTTACTACCACAGAATCACCAATTAGAGTAAATATATATATATATAGGACAGTTAAGTACATCACAAACCAATTTTAGACCCATAGCAAACTTGACAGAAACATAAGAATAGGTAGACCATGGATCAAATAAAATAGAATTCATTCGGTCATAAACTAAAATGGTACCTATGATAACCAAATCAGAAGCCTCGGCGTCAGTCTTTACTGGAAGGCATAACAGTGAACCCGGTTATTATCTGAGCTAACTCTCCACCCACCTGTGCTCCTCTCCCTGAACCACCATTTTCTCAACCACCCTGACCACCTTACTGATTCCCCCATCCACTATATGGATGACCCCTACTAGTACCTCTTTCTCCTATACCTACTGGAACTATTGCTCGATTTTGTTATTGTGTTAGATTACCAATATGCATTAATAGAAACTCCCTATTAAAATGACCAATAGCACCACAATAATAACATCCACACTTGAGAGAAGGACGACTGGTAGAAGAGTAAGAAGTCCCTTGGTTTCTTATAACTTACGATTAAAAAGAGGCCTTAGTTAGACCCAAAGTAGAAGTTGACAATACTGCGTAGTCGAGATAGGCCTACTAACTAGGGCACCTAGAGTAAGATCCACTAAAATTGCTAACATTGCGAGACTTTTTAGTTGACATATTATCCTAACCCATTTGCGTGACCCCTTCAAACTTCTTCACATAATCTAAAACCTTATTGAACCTTGCATAAGTCATTTAAGCATACAAAACCTAAAGATCATAATTCAAACCTCTAATAAAAGGTTGAAACATTTCCCCTTAGTAGTCAACAATTGAGTATCATAGCGAGATAAGGCATGGAAATTAGCCTCATAGGCTGAAACTGATATGTCACCCTACTCCAAAGCCAAAACTCATCCTTCTTATGATCATAGAGTGCTCGAGTCACATCCTTCTCTAAGAGCTAAGCATGAAAATATTCCTAAGTCAACAAAAGAAAAGGTCGGTGACCAACATTCAACATACGCCCTTCACTATTATTTCATATCTTTCTCCAATAGAAAGGTCACAAATTTATCCCCATGTTGTTGCACAATGACCATCTTATGTAACAACTTGTAACAATCAATAATGAACTCAAAAGTTCCCCAAACTCAATCTACTAGAAGGATAGAGGTTTCATCTTGAGAAACTTGGTCAGCAGCGTATGTTCAATACCAGTCATCACATAACCCAAAACCAAACAAAGAAAAATATCCTTCCCCAAAGCCTTATTTATTCTAAAAGCCATAGAAATGGTAGGATAAAAACCTGGAGCCTAAACAACCAATACAATAAGAGTGGATCCAGTGCTATCCAAGACACTTACAAAAGCTAACACCTTTTGAATTAGCTTTGAAGACATAGGAGTAACACTGCACCTGCGGTTTCTATTACCTGCTCCTCTACTGCTTCTACTTTTTCCAAATGCTCTTGGGGAAGGAGAGGTAATATTGGCCTTTTAGAGACTTGACTAGAAACTTTTTGATCTCTACCTGTGGTGGGTGTCACTTTTCTCTTTCTTATCCTACCCCTGGAGCTTTCGGTATGGGGATACTTCTAAAGTTTTGTTTGATCTAGCAGTCTCCATCTACGAACAAAAGTGTATAGATGATTAGATACTAATTTGGATCACGATACCAGTAAGAATCAAGTTACAATATGAAAAAAAACAAGAATGATAGTTTTCCTAAGGTTCTAGAGCCTCTCAAAGAAAATTAGACATGTCTCTATACCATTTCACGAGACTCTACAGGACCTATTTTGGTATACTAAAATCGATGAACCTAGGCACTGATACCAACTTGGTCACAACTTAAATTGATTGTGAGTGGTACCCACCCCTTCTTTGATGGGAAAACTAATTACCCTGGAAGCATTAAGCAACACTTCAAGAAATAAAAGAAAATAACCCATTAATAATTAAAAATGAGAATCATTGTCTAAAAAAATAAATGTGGAACATTATCAATAACCATCCCTAGAATTAAAAGTCAATGTGCCAAAACTATTAAAGATTGTCAAAATGGGAATGCAACCCCAATAACTAAAATAAAATGCATGAGTCCCGAACAAAGGACTATCATCTAAGAAGTATCTGTAGTAGCCTAAAAGATACTGCTCACCCTTGAATTTGAATCACACGCTAGAGTCACAAGTAAGGTCTTGTAGGAGATACTGCAATATGTATTGCACTCAACAAAACTATGAACAGGTATAGTGTCGGTACACAAGAAAACAATGAAGTATTGGTTTGGGGAATTTGGCTAATCTAGGATAATAAAAATGCACACTTAACCATAACACGGTACAATAAATTAACACATGCTTACCTCTACTACACCTTAATGCAACAAGCAGCACTTAAAGCACTTTCAGTAACCTTAACAACAAGTTCAAGAGATCAATAAATATGCCAGTCAAGTCAATCATCAAAGTACAACAATAATATATGTATCCCTAGTTTACTCATGGAACCATCAAACTCACCTCTATTTTGGAGGTCTTACAATCTCCCACTATTCATGACCTATAGGGGAAAATTATGTTCATGTACTAAATCCTAGACACAAGTGCCTACCAACCTTATTTCCATACATATCTCATGCGGATTCCCAAATATTGGAATATTTGATAATCAAAAATGGTATATATAAGCATAACATAATGACAACAAGCAAAACTTATAACATTCGTAAGCTTTACGTGTAAGTTCAGTGAAATGTGATGACACCTAACAACATATATCAACTAGCAATACTAAAAAATAGTTAACATGCTCAAATATCATAAATTGGATTAAACTATATGATAAGAATTAAAGAGAGAAAAATAAGAAGAAAAAAGAAAAAAGAAAAAGGATATGTGGATTAATGACATGACTTGAACCAGGGCCTTGTCGTAATGGGCAATCCCAAGTCTAACCAGGATCGAGAACCACCCCAATTACCCAACCCAACCACCAAACACAAACCTTGATTGGACTAAGTCCAAACAAATAACAAGATAGCATATCCTACTGTGTGGTGACTCTGGGATAAGTCTATAACCGAGATCAACCCAATCAAGTCCAACCCAATCAAGTCCAACCATCTAATAACCAACCAAACCAATTCATGAGCCATAAACCAAAACCATAATGATAAGCCAATGTATGTATATATATAACATATGTGACGTAAATAGTCCATACCATACCCAAGTCCACAGTTGTCTATACAAAGCCTCTAGACCAACCAAAGAGTAACTAGTAGGGACATACCCTTGACCATAGCCAAAAACCAAAGTATATGAAAGACAAGAATTTTGTAAGGTAAACCATGACATAAAATAAATGCCTTCAAAACAATGGAAGCTCACCACTTCAATCCAACATCGACTGTACCCGAATTCGATCACTAAGTAAGAAGAGTAGAATGGCCGATTTCTTCATAGCATGGGTATATAGCCTCCAGTAGATGGGTTAGTGGGTGAACACTAGCATTCACTCAGGATAGGGATAAAATAATGCCAACCAAGTAAACCAACCAATGCACATAAACCATACATATATATATAAGTGTAGGGAAAAGAGAACGGGTTTATCATGCCTTTAAAACCATTACTTGGGTTATGTAGCTTTGTCGTTCTAACCATACACGGGTCATATGGGTTCAGCCCCCCTGCTGAAAGAGCCCCAGTGCATGTAGCCGAATAACCTGGGAATATCCTATGGGATAACTAGTACATCCCCAAATATAAAATATAACACACACACATGGTCATCAAACACCCCTCATACCAGCAACTATGAGTTTTTGGTTTTGGTCCCATCGGGACCGCTACCTTCCACAACTTAGCTGTATACCTACTATTAATGCCCAATTAAAACCATATCCAAACAATCCATTTACCATCTATTAACCAAGGCCAATATTGGTGAAATTGTCATACCATCCCTTACTTGCAATTAATATCTATAGCCAAACCATTTAGGTTAAGGGGACTTTCAAGTGCCCTTTCCATATACCATATTAAACCATGTGGAAGACTTCCATGTTATCCAAAAGCATAACCATTTAGATTTTTTATCTTTCCAAACCATTTAAATCAAGTCCGTTAATGCATTCACTTAGGGGATTCCCATGTATCCAACAAAGTTTTCAAAATAGACCAATCATAACCACCAAAACCTTTACCCTTTAAACCATGCCAAACATTTAAATCATTTATATCATTTAAACCATTAAAACCATCCAAAACCATTTAAAGTTCCATAACTAAACCAACCCATGCAAGAGTTCTAATAAAGTTCAACACTAGATTAAAAACATTCTTTGAGGCATTTTATCGAACATGTTGAGGGAACACCTTTACCAAGGCCAAAACAAATGTGTAAATCACCACAATTAAGGTTACTCAAGATCCATTAGTTAATCCATAACCAACAACCAACCACAATGCAAACCATTACCAAAGGCATGTAAAAATATAGTTTATACTAATACCAAACCATATGCATAAAGGCCCTCAACAATATTTCAAAATCGACCATTATAGATTCATAAACCAATATTTAAAACACAATACACATGACTATATTTTGAAATAACAAGGAGGGAAGGTGTACATGCCTTATATACAAAGATTCACAAAAGAAATCTTGGCCTTTGAGTTTTTTGAAGAACATATAAAGAAACCCTAGCCTCCAATCCTCTAAGGGAGTGTTTAAGAGAGTATTTGATGTATTATTGTCACGGACCAAGTTGAGGCCCTAGCCACGATGGGCATCCCAAACCACGAAGGCTTGAGATACCCCTATAACGTCCCAATGGACTAGTGATATCGTCCACTCTGGGCCATGCCCGATTTTAAAATGCATCACTAGCGAGTAAGGCTTGCTTACTTATATACCCAGCATCCCTCCTGTGTTTTGTCAATGTGGGACTGATTAACCTAAGTTGGGGTGTTACATACACCCCCCTATGGACTCAGCTTCCTCGCTGAGGTTTGCCTCAATAAATGGGATTTACCTACACTCAGCATTGAGGTTTGTCCTACCTTATCGGGATTCGCCTACACTCAGTTTAAACTCTGGCCCATATCGATAGAGCTGACATAGGAGCAGCTCTGATACCATTCTATCATGACCTAAGCTAAGGCCCTAGCCACGATGGGCATTCTGAACCATAAAGGCTTGAGAGACCTCTATAACGTCCCAACCCACTAGTGATATTATCCGTTTTGAGACAAGCCTGCATGGCTTTAAAATGCATCACTAGGGAGTAAGGCTTGCTTACTTATATACTCAGTATCTCTCCTATGTTTTATCAATGTGGGACTCCTTATCCTAAGTTGTGGTATTACAGTTATGATCTTTAATAAGTGTTATAGAAGGCCATATAGGGTTATATAACATGAGGACATAAGGATTTAAGAGTAGAAAATGTCCAAATTATCCTTGACTTAAAAATTAAACAGTTCACATCCAGGGGTAGACTCACCTTGCCATTTGTATCCAAGGATGAGAGTGATACCCCAATTCGTACCCCAACTCTTACCCAACCTTGCCAAGACATTACCTACTAGTTTCTATATTAATTACCTCCCCTAACTCATACCTAAGGGTACAAATGGTAAGCTCAATCATATCTCCTAACTGTATGGTGGATAGATTATATGAGATAACTTAAACATGCACCATACGACTTATCCTATACCACTTGTAAGCTCTCATATGACTCTTACCCATATGAGTCATACCTTGGGCAGTAGATAAGCCTTTCTTATTACTAAGTGTACGAATGAGTCACCTAGCCACCCTATGATTCATATCCAAGGGGTACGAGTGACTCCCTTAAGTCGTATCAAGCCAAAGAGGTCTAAAACTAATGAAATTTTCAAGGGTCCTATTTTCGAGATGTTTCAATTAATATCTAAGTATTAAAATTATGGGCAATAAGGGACTTAATACCCTTACATCCCAATTGATTTTAACACTCAAACACAAACCCTAGCTTGAACAATCAATGAAACAAGAACCATAAATAGGTAGTTCTTTTATTAATCAAGCTAAAAAACTACTAATAATTCCAATATCAACAATAATTAACCCATAACTACTCTAACTACTTCACTAATTTTCTTAAGGGAATTTACTAAGAAAATATAACTTCTCAAAAATATGAATATTCATCAAAACTTCCATCCAAAATACAGAAATATCTATTTATGCTAAGGAAATAAGAGGGCAATTAGTTTTTTTTAACAAATATGCCATTAATAAACCAAAGTCTTTGTTTGGATATCTTCTGTTTTGTGAATCTTTGAATTTAAGAAGTCCATACTTTCACACTTAGCCCCTTATCTTCCCCTTCTTCACATCAATTGACCTTTCATACATTGAATGCCTTCCTTTGGTATCCTTCAAGTTTCTCTAAAGCGTTGTTCCTCGCAAACATGGTTTGTATATATTGAAACTCTTTTGCTCTACTATGAGTGAATGGTTTTGAAGGATCTATATTAGTGTCACCCTCTCATTCTTGATGTGGTTACTGGTACGTTGTAGTTCTTTCATTTACATATTTATGCTTTACTAGATCCTGAAGTTTTTCTTTCTTTTATAACCCCTTACATGGATATTAACTTTGGAGTTAGTCCCAAAACCTTAATAGAATCCTTCTCAGTGTCTACCCCAGTAGGTGTCTCTATTGTATCCAGGCAGGTATACAGGAATTGACCGATTATAATATCCCAAAAAGTCACTTCGGTTGATCTTGTGGAGTTAGAGATGACTGGTTTTAATATCATTCTCGACATGGATTAGCTTCATTCATTCTATGCTTCAGTTAATTATAGAAATAGAGTTGTTCATTTTCAGTTTCTGAATGAACCAGTCCTTGAATGGAAGGGTAGTACTCCAGCATTTAGGGGTCAACTTATTTCTTACCTTAGAGCGACAAAATGATATCCAAGGGGTATGTCTACCATCTTGTTCGAGTTAAAGACTAGCTAAGAGACTCCATATCTCGAGTTAGTTTCAATAGTAAGGGAATTTCCAGATGTGTTCCCTAAAGATCTTCCTGGAGTTCCTCCCAAAAGGGAAATTAACTTCGAAATAGACCTTTTTCTAAATACTCAGCCTATTTCTATTCTGCCATACAGATGGCTCCAACCAAACTTAAAGAGTTGAAAGAACAGTTGAAAAAACTCCTAGATAAGGGATTCATTAGGCCCAGCGCTTCCCTTTGGCATACCAGTCCTATTCGTGTATAAGAAAGACAGTTCTCTTAGGATGTGCTTTGGCTACCGTCAGTTGAACAAAGTCACAATAAAGAATAAATACCTACATCCTAGAATTGATGACTTGTTCGACCAACTTCAGGGTGTCAGTTACTTTTCTAAGATAGACCTCAGATCAGGCTATCATTAACTCAGAGTAAGAGAATGTGACATTTCAAAATTAGCTTTCCAAACCCAGTATGGTCATTTTGAGTTTTAGTGATGTCCTTTGGTCTCACAAATGCCCCAACAACCTTTATGGACTTGATAAACCAAGTGTTTAAGCAGTACTTGGACACGTTCGTCATAGTCTTCCTCGATGATATCCTTGTCTATTCTCATAATGAAAATGATCATGTATACCATCTCAGAATTGAGTTGCAGACTCTTAGAGCACATCAGTTATTTTCTAAATTCAGTAAGCATGAGTTTTGTCTAAGATCAGTAGCTTTACTTGGCCATATTATTTCCAGTGATGGCATTAGAGTTGACCCTCAAAAGACCGAAGCAGTGAGAAACTGGTCCAGACCTATTTCTCTATTAGATATCCAGAGTTTCCTGGGTTTGGCTGGCTATTATAGATGGTTTGTTAAAAGATTTTCATTTATTACATCCCCCATGTCTAGATTGACTCAGAAAGAAGTTCAAGTTTCAGTGGTCAGATTCTTGTGAGAAGAGTTTTCAGGAGTTGAAGACTCGACTCAACCCAACTCCAGTTTTTACTTTGCTAGATAGTTCAGATGGGTTTGTTGTTTATTGTGATGCTTCCAGAGTTAGTTTAGTCTGTGTTTTGATACAGAGGGGTAAGGTCATATCTTATGCCTCTAAATAGCTGTAAGGTCATATCTTATGCCTCTAAATAGCTTAAACCCCATGAGAAGAATTACCCTACCCATGATCTTGAGCTCGCAGCCATTGTGTTTTCCTTACAGATTTGAAGGCACTATTTATGTGGGGTGTATGTGGATGTGTTCACAGATTACAAAATCTTGTAGTATATGTTCTCACAGAAATATTTGAATCTCCATCAGATAAAGTGGTTAGAGTTGTTAAAATACTATGACATGAGTGTTTTGTATTATTTGGGCAAGGCCAATGTAGTAGAGATGCCTTAAGTAGATTATCTATGGGTAGTTTTGCTCATGTTGGGGAAGATAAGAAAAAGTTAGTTCAGGAAGTTCACCAACTTGCCCGACTAGGTATTCGTTTGGTTGATTCAGCCGAGGTAGTGTGTAGGTGCAAAATAGTTTGAAATCTTCTTTAGTTGCCGAAGTGAAAGAAAAGTAGGATATTGATTCTAGTTTGGTTAGGTTGAAGGAGTCTGTCAGAGATCAGAAAGTAGAGGTTTTCTCCCAAAGGGGAGATGGTGTGTTGCGTTTCCAGGGTAGGTTCTATGTGCCGTGTGTAGATAAGTTGAGACAGCGGATTCTTGCAGAAGCGCATGGCGCGCGTTACACTATTCATCTAGGGGCCACTAAGATGTACCGTGATCTGCAGGAAATCTATTGGTGGAGTGGTATGAAGAAGGATATTGCAGAGTTTGTAACTAAGTGCTCTATTTATCAGCAGGTTAAGGTTGAGCACTAAAAGCCTAGTGGTTATATGCAGGAGTTCAGTATTCCCACTTAGAAGTAAGAAAAAGTAAACATGGACTTTGTGATCGGTTTACCTCGTACTCGTTGTTAGTATGAATCGATTTGTGTCATTGTGGACAGGATAACCAAATCAGCCCATTTCTTATCAGTCTATACCTCTTATTCAGTCGAGGACTATGCTAAGATCTGCCTTAAAGATTTGGTTAGGTTGTATAGAGTCTCGTTGTGTATTATTTCAGATAGAGGTACTCAGTTTACCTTTTATTTTTTAAAGGCTTCCTAGAAGGGTCTTGGTACCCAAGTTCGTCTCAGTACAGTTTTTCATGCTCAGACAGATGGTCAGGCAGAGAGGACCATTCAGACCTTGGATGACATGTTGAGGGCTTGTGTTATCGACTTTAAGGGCAGTTGGGATGATCACTTTACATTGACTGAGTTTGCCTATAATACATTTATTGCTTCAGTATTTAGATGGCTCTATTTGATGCTCTATATGAGAGGAGATGTATATCTCCAATTGGTTGGTTTGAGGTAGGTGAGATAGTTTTAGTAGGGCCTGATTTGATATTTGATGTGTGGGGAAAGTTCAATTGATCAGGGAGAGACTTAAGATAGCCCAAAGCCGATAGAAATCGTATACAGATGTGAGGAGAAAAGATCTCAAGTTTGAGATTGAGGATTAGGATTTTGTATATCTGAAGATCTCTCCCGTGAAGGGAGTAAAGAGGTTTGGCAAGAATGGGAAGCTCAGTCCCTGATATGTTGACCCTTATAGGCTCTTGAGTCGCTATGGGAAAGTAGCTTATGACCTTGAGTTTCCCGCAGATTTGGCGTCAGTGCACCCAGTGTTTCATGTTTCCTTGTTAAAGAAGTGTGTTTCTTTAGAAAACGTAAATGTTCAGAGCAGTTTTTCCTACAAGGAAGTTCCAATCGGGATCCTTGATCACTAGATTCGGAGACTAGGGAACAAAGAAGTTCCCTTGGTCAAAGTTCTTTGGCGGAACTAGTCCGTTGAGGAAGTCACTTGGTAAGCAGAAGCAGATATGCGAACCAAGTATCCTCATTTTTTCTCCGCAAACACAGACTCAGTTTAAGGTAACAGCTTTTCATAGATTCTCTTTTTCGTACTCAGTACCATCTCATATCACTCTCGTGGCACTCTTGCATTCATGAAATCAGTTTAGTCATGTATTATAATTCAAACTCAGTCATGCAATCATGTTTTCAGTATATAACCTCTATTCCTCGGTGCTCTCATCTTAACCAGCCTCATTCAAGGACGAATGTTCCTAAGGGGGAGCTATTGTAAGACCCTGTAGTATCGTAAGCTCATTTCAGCCCATTTTGCATGTAAAAGGGGTCCAAGACTTAGAATATTTTACTAAGTGGTAGGACATAGTAATCATGAATAGTTCAAAGTAACTTTGACCTCTAATTCCTCAGGTAAACCAAGCGACCGCACAAGTATAGACACTATAAAAATCATGCTTCTGTATTCTGCTTTTGCAGAGCTCCTAGAATGTCCTGAAAAGTCTTTTAAGTCATTGATTACTATTAGGAATGAGCATGGTATGACATTGAAAACTTTGATTCGATAATTTGGCAAAATGATTCAATGGATCCTTATACTATGTTGGTTTTGTAAGTTGGACACTTCTACTTACATGTTTGTCATCTGGACCCCTGAACCCTCTAAAAAGCAATATTTTAAACACTTTTTTGGAGAGTGTAACACACTTCCCACGTCAGCTGTCACATCAGCTGTCACGTGTGTCACGTCATCTGTCACGTCATTTTCAAGCATTTCATTAAATTTCAAGTCATTTTTAAAATGTTACATAACAAATTAACTATTAAAATTAATTTAATTAAATAAGGAAAATTTATAAATTGTAGAAAAATTTGAATAATCATGTTTTTATTTTTTTCCTCACAAATTAAACATCAAATTCATTCCAAATAATTAAAATTCTTCTCCAACTAATTAAAATTTCTAACTATAAATCCATATATACAAACATAATGAATTTTCAATTTTTAAAGTTGAATAGTTTTAAAAAATTCACAAAAACTTTAAATTTTTTCAAGCTTATTCATGAAATTCACTTATTTTTCAATATCTACTATTGCTCACTGTCAATTCAAATTTAAATTGTAATCCCAAAAAATATGAAAAAATTCAGTTAACATATCATCCAAATCAGTCCAATACAGTATAAGGCACCAAATGCCTCGAGAACAACTACTGAAGCTCTGGAAAATCCCCTGAAAATTCAACAATCGCATCGTCTATCGAAGCAAATACCGTCAACTTCAACCCCGGATTCTTCATAAACCCAATCAATTGCAACTCGAAAAATGATGACATAATCAAATACCCCTTCGATTTCAACAACAACGACACTTCATTAAACCTTGAAAATGGATCAAACCTTATACACTGAGTCGAGCTTGGGTTGAAATTCTAGTTCGGAGTCGCATTTAGACGAGTGAAATTCTTTGGAAAAAAATCTTCAATCCGAAAAACTACAACAAACCCATCATCATATATCGATGAACTAATAATCTTCACATTGTTTATTTTAACTTGTAAATCAGAAGGAATGCCTGTAACATAAAGCGAATTTGATAGAGATAACGAAGGGATTTTAGACGAAAATATAAGGGATTTAAGTGAAGGGGTGGACGGGGGAGAGTAGTGGACGGCGTGGGGGATGAGGGAAAGTGGTGGATGGCGTGGGGCATGGTGGAAGGTGGTTGACGGGGTGGCGGGGTGGTGGTGGACGGTAGGGGGCGAAAAGGGTGCTAGAATAGCGGTTTGGGGGAGGGTTGGAACTGAGGTTGGGGGAGTGGGAGAGATTGCCCAGAAATCTCCATCGAGGGGTGGGGTGGGGTTGTGGCTGGACGGAGGGGGTTAGAGAAGGAGGGTTTTTTATTTTTATTTTTAAAATTTATTATTTTTAAATTTTAAAAAATATTTTTAAACTAAAAATGATTTAGGAAAACAAAGCTATTTTTCAAATTTTTTAATTTAATATTATTTTTTATTTTAAAATTATTTTAATATAAAATTGACCAAAATTTGACCCCCACTCGCACTTCAGGCGAGTGTAATCACTTTTCTTATCCTAGTCAACATTTTAATGCCACATAGGTAAATTCAAAGGTCAAAGGGTTTGAAATATTATTTTTAGTGGGTTCAGGGTCCAGATGACAAACATGTAAGTAGAAGTGTCCAACTTACAAAATCGATATAGTACAGGGGTCCATCGAACCATTTTGCCCGATAATTTTAATTTTTAACCTTTTAGAAATATTATATCAAATTAATTCGATATGATTCTGTCTTTTGTGGTAAGATAAATTAATAATTATAGTTTGTTTGACTTCTATTTATATATACGGAGTAAATTTTATCCATGGTCACTCAACTTTGTGTTTATTATGAAAAAGTCATTTTTCTTTCATTCATTATACAAAAGTCATTTTACTTTGTTCCGACCATCACAAAAGTCATGTTACTTTGCTCCAACCATCACAAAAATCACTATAATCGTATTTTACAATAATCCCACTGGAAAAATGGTGTGGCAACCTTAATTAGTTCTTAATTTAATTTAAGAGAATATAATATATTACCCATATCTTGATCTTTTTATATATATGTGTCCAACCTAATTTTCCTTATGGATTATATAACGGAAGAATATCAATTTCTTAATAGATTGGGTTGCCTAATGAAAACTATTTTCATAAAAAAAAAATTGTTTGATATTTTTGTGAAACATTTCATAATATTCCATTCATCTGTCAAAAAGGTGCATCGAAAAAGAGTAATAAACGAGATAAATCCTTCAAAACACATAAAATAGAAATACATACATACATACATACATACATACATACATATATACTTAGATATATACATATATATAACTTTTTTAAGATTATTTTAATTTTTTGAAGATAAATCAACATGCTAAAGAGAGTTTTAAAATAAAAACTTTTCAATTTGTAATCGAATAAGTATTATCAAATTTTGTACAAATAATATTATTGAAAATTGTGTTAGTAAAATTTATAAAATATAAGTAATTTAATATATAAAATAAATTATTGGATATTAAATTTTTATATTTATCAATTGAATTAATTAAACAATATGTAATTTATCAAAAACTGAATATTATAATAATACTTCTAAGAGAATTAACCGATTAGTCAAACAATTGAAAGCACAAAGACAAACTCAATAAATAGAGTAGTTTATTATATTATTAGGATAAACCGAATGCAAAGGCCCAAGTGACAAGAAATGTATAAAAAAAAATAATTTTATCAACTACATGTCAGAATTTTAGAAAGAGAAAAGTAATTTTATCAACAATAAGTCACAATTTAAGTGGGAGAAAAGTAATTTTATCAATTACATGTCACAATTTTAAATAAGAAAAGTAATTTACCAACCACATGTCACAATTTCAAAGGATTTTTAAAAAGTTAAAAATTACCATAATTATATCAACTACATGTCATAATTTTAGAGGAGAAAAATTATTTTGCAACACATGTCTCAATTTTAGAGGATTTTAAAAAAAGTAAAACTGCCATAATATCATTGTGAGGACTATCAATTTTTGGTATCCTCCCTTATATATGAGTATAATTTTAGTTTCATAAAAATATCAACCAAATATTTTTTATGAAAATAGTCATCACTAGGTAGCCTAATTAATTAAAAAAATAGTATTCTTCCGTTATTTAATTAGTAAGGAAAATTGGGTTGGACACATATAAAAAGAGTTAAGATATGAGTAATATACTATATTCTCTTAAATTAAAATTTAAAACAATTAGTTGCTACATCATTTTTCTAGTGAAATTATTGTAAAATACGGTCATAATGACTTTTGTGATGGCTGGAGCAAAGTAAAATGATTTTTATGTAATGAATGAAAGAAAAATGACTTTTATGTAATAGACACAAAGTTAAGTGACCTTGGACGAAATTTAATCTATATATATGCATTTAATAGAAGATTATAACTTCAACTTTTCAAAAACGGACTAAAAAATTAAGGTCTCAGTTTAAAAATTTTTCTAGCCACTAGGTATTATTTGTTTTGATTCAATATTATTAGGGAATTTTTCATAAGTGCCAAACTTATAGCTATAATTAGAACTTTTGTAGCAATTGTTTCATAATTACAAAAAATAGCTAGTTGTATTTTGTATTTTATAAAAGCGTTGTTACAAAAATACATATATAACAAGATTTAGTGTCCTTCTTTTACTCAAATCAATTGAGTTAAATAACGAAATAGTAAATTTATTTTTCATAAATTACTGCATTAGATTCTTTTTTCATAAATTACTCTTATTTCAATTAGTAGATTTCTTTTGCAAATCAAGCTCAAATATGAAAGATTATTATTTTCATGATTGTCAAAAATTCAAAATAAAGATATCATTACTGTTTTTTCTCTCTTTCACTCTCTTATATCTCTAACTTTTTTTCTTGTTAGTTTTTTTCATCTTTTTTTTATAGTTTTAATTTTTTATTTTGATTTTTTTTCTTTCCACTTTATTTTCTCTCTTTTAGTTATCTTTTTTTTTTCTTTATATTTTTCTATTTTAATTTCTTTTTTTTCTTTTTCATATTTTCTTTTCCTATTTTCATTTTCTTCTTCTTTTTTTCTATTTTTATTTTTTTCGCTTTTATTTTTACACTTCTATTTCTAACTTCTATTTGTCTTTCTTTTTTCCTCCTTTTCACTTTTTTTTTTCATTTTTTGTCTTTTTCTATTTTTTTCATTTTTTTACTCTTCAATCTCTATCTTTTATTTTTAAACGACAAAATATACATATAGGTAATTAAAAAATAGATGATACATAATTTAAACAGTAAAAAATACAAATAAGTATATATGTAACCCTCTAAAATGACATAGAATAATTTAAAGACAAATCCAACACTGTACAAAAGTACATATGAATATGCATTTGTATATACCGAAAGGACAACTAGATACATATACATATAGGTAATCAAAAGATACATGTTACGTATCTTAAACAGTAAAATATAAATAAGTACATATGTTACGCTCTAAAATAACATAGAACAGTTCAAATATAAATCCAACACCGTACAAAATATATATAGCTCTGTATATGTATTTACAGAATATATACCTGATCCATATATATGTTCTTATTTTATATGAGTCAGCTATGTATTTTGCAAATACATATGAAGATATATAGTATAGTTATGTTTGTTACTGTTTAATATGAATATGATATGTATTTCGAAAATACATATCGGAGTCATATGGATCAGACATGTATTCTGTAAATACATCTGCAGAGTTATATGTATTTTTTTGTAATGTAATATATATCATGTAAAAGAAAACACTTGCACACTATGTATTCTGTATTATAATTTTGTGAAAAGTACATGTAATATAGATTTATTCTATAGGTGTTGCGTGATTATATATTCATGGCAAGAGTACTTCCAAGGTTTGCACCACATATAGAATGTCAGACAGTTAATGATATTGAAAAACGTATTATGGCGATGTTATCAAAGGAGTAGTACACGGTTTTTTGTTATAAGAATATATGTGGTGTCTATATGAACAAGAAGAAATATGTAGTTCAAGCGCAATTAGGCAGATGTATTATGTCACAAAAGTATTATAATTTGGGAAAAGGCATCGTTTCCACCCCAAACTATATCCGAAAAGTCGAAGTCACCCCTAAACTATACTAGTGACCTATTACACACCTAAACTATAAAAAAGTGAAACTATTTACACCCTGTCAGGCTACCACCACTTGCATGTGGTGTAGTGTTTTACACGCGCTGCCACGTCAGCACCACATCAGTAAAAAGTATCACTTTTTTATAGTTAAGGTGTGTAATAGGTCACTTATATAGTTTAGGTGTGGATTCGACTTTTCGACTATAGTTTGGGGTGGAAACGATGCCTTTTCCCTTAATGTTTTTAGCCGTTTACTTTTGTTATTTAATAGGCTGGATGCGCCTAAAATAAGTGTAACACACGCGCCTTAGAATGGGGGTCGTGGGGAGGTAATAATATCACTTTTATATAGTTAAGGTGTGTAATAGGTCACTTATATAATTTAGGTGTGGCTTAGACTTTTCTTATATAGTATGGGGTGGAAATGATGCCTTTTTCCTTATAATTTTTTTGAAGGCATGTGCATGTATTTGTATTTTGTATATATAAATGCATATTTATATGTATTTTTGTACGGTGCTGGATTTGTCTTTGAACTGTTCTATGTCATTCTAGATGGTAACAGATTGTATCATGTAATTTTTTATTACCTATATGTATATATATATAATATATATATATATATGTATATACATATATATATATATAGTTGTCATTTTCGTTATAGAGATTTTATGTCCTATATGTTTATATATACATATGAATGAGATATGTATTTCTGTAATTACATATGCAGATACAAATTTATATTTTGTACTGTAAATACATATCCAGATCTGCATGCCAATGTATTTTGTATATTTTTTAATATGTGTATGTGATATATATATTTGTCTTTTCAAAATAAAAGTTAGAGATAGAAGAGTAAGAAAATAAAAATAAATAAAAATAGAAAAAGAAAAATGAAAAAAAGAAGTGAAAAGGAAAAAAAAGAAGAAAGAGAAACAGAAGTGTAAAAATAAAAGAAAAAAGAAACAAAAAATAGAAAAAAGAAGAAGAAGAAAAAGATATGAGAAAGGAAAAAAAGAGAATGAAAGAAAAAAGAGAAATAGAAAAGAGAAAATAAAGTGGAAAGAAATCAAAGTACAAAAATAAAATAATAAAAAAATTAGATGAAAAAAACTAACAAGAAAAAGAAGTTAGAGATATAAGAGAGTGAAAGAAAGAAAAAACAATAATGATATTTTATTTCAAAATTTTGAAGATTATGAAAAGAATTATCTTCAAATATGAGAAAGGAAAAAAACGAAAAAGAAAAAAAATAAAGGAAAAAACGAAAAAGAAATAAAAGTGAGAAAATTCAATGAAAAGAAAAAAATGACAAAAAAATGAAAATAAATAAAATGATTAAAATAAGATGAAAAAAGGGTTAGAATATACGGCTATATTGGGGGAAAGTAAAATAGTGAAGTGAAAATAGGATAAAGGTAAAGTAGTGAGAGTAAAACATGCGCTTGTCTAGTTAATGGGCAAAATAATATTATTCTTGCTATAAACTGTATTTTTATAAAAATATTATTATTTATTATAATTATACTGTTAAGTACGCTACTTTCTGAAATTTATATATATATAACTATATATATATATATATATATATATATATCATGTCATACCATGTCTATCCTTGATTTGTAGTACAGGCGATCATTTCCCAAGAGAGACACATAACCGGCTTTTGTGCTTTGCTACAGTATCATGTTCCATCTGAGTCATAAATAAGTTTGGGGAAAGGATGAAAATGGCCTGTCGGCCAAACTATTTCCACAAAAATGGCCCTTGAATTCATATTACCATATAGTAGCCATTTCCACCAAAATGGCTCCTGAATGTTGAATTTCTCTTTCTTCCTATTTTTTTTTTGTTTGTTTTTCACTATTTTTTTCTTTTTCCTTTTAATGTTGTTAATTAATTTATTTTTTGAAAAAAATCCACTTTGTCCACCCATTTATTTCTTCAGATGCGATCACGAAAATAAAAACATGAAATACAAGTCCAAACATAATTGTTCTATCTCTTTTCATATGAGTTAACACTATAGCGGCACTTTGACTTTTTTTTTTCTGTCATCTCTCTCTTTTTAATCAAAAAAAAATTAAGGAATGTTTGGACATTAAGGGTACAGGGTTTAATAAATTTTGTACATGCTTGACAAATTTTCACAAAAATTTAGTTGAAGTTAACAAATTCATGAATAACGAATTACTGTATATGCTTGCACAAATTTTCTCTGTAAAAGGTGTATTTATGTGGTATATATGTTGTATCAACGTGGTATAAAAGTGTATCAATCTAGTATAAAAGTGTATCAATGCGGTATCAAAGTGTATTAATGTAGTATAAAAGTGTATCAATATGGTATAAAAGAGTATCAGTTGGGTATAGGGACTGCACGTACTTGCATACAATTTTCTTTCTCTTTTTTAAAAAGTGTATCAATATAATATAAAAGTGTATCAATGTGTATAAAAGTGTATCAATTGAGTATAGAGACTGCATGTGATTGAGTCAAATAATTAAAAAATAAATTAATTTAATTGACTGACTACAGCATGTTCACCTTTTTAAATGTGGGCCATTTTTTTTTTTGAAATGGCCAGCACATGTTCTTTTCCCAATAAGTTTCACTGAAACTCCTTTTGAGTCTTGAGCCCAATAGGCCCCTACAAGTACTTATTGGCCCACACTAGCACATTGATTGCAACTCGTGAGAGGCCCACAGACTAAGCCCGGCGAACATACTGTTGTTACATGTTCCACCCCCATAATAAATGTAATGTATTGTGCATTAAGAATTAAATCACATACTCATCTGTTCACATAAATAATTTTATTTATGCACTATTAGAAAAACAGATTTTTATTTTTGTTTGTCATTTATAACATATTAATCAAAAATAATTATTTTTTATTTATTTTTTAAATTATTTTTTAAAACCTAATACTTAATACTAATTAATATAATCATTATGATAAAATCTTCATATCAATAATTATTTCATAGTAGGCAAAGTTAAGTGGACTAGTAAAAGTGAATGGAGAAAAACATATGTGAACAGGTGCTTACCTACTTGGTAATAAATTAGCCACCAAATCTTTTAAATGAAAATGCAAAATTTAAGTTTCCCGACCATTTTTAGGAGGAAATAAATATTATCCATTAGTTTATTTGACTGCATGAAATCTAAAAAAAAAAGGATACAAACAATTAATGAAATAGTAGATATTATTTTCAGAAAAAAAAAAGCGCACACGAATCATTTTATTAAGAGAAAATAAGAACATAATAATTTAAATATAAATGCGTCAATTTGTTAACAGTCTAAAGTAGAAAGAGTAGGAGTGCTAAAAAAATTGAAAGTACTAAATAAAAATAGAGATCAACATGAAGTTCTCTGAGACATCAATCCAGTAACTTCATAACACAATATTTTAAAGAGAAGGTAATATCTGATCGATCAGCTAAAACTAATTATATTTACTAGCTAAATATACACTATTTTGTATCAAAAGTGTTTATATATTAATATACACAAAATATACATTTCCTAGTTATTATTTTAATAGGCGACTATTTATATTATTTTTTCTATTTTTTTTTAAAGCAGGTCTGCATAACTTCAGTCCTCGTTGAATGTCATAGTCTTTTTCTTTTTTCTTTTTGTTCTTAGAAAAAAGAGAGAAAGAACTACAGTTTCTAGAACATAATATATCCTTAAAGGCTAGTTGAATTAATTTGAAAATTAATATTGGTGCAGAGAGATACTATTGAAGTAGGCCCAAATATGGCTTGTCTAATTAGAATAAAGATTCAATAGTAGTA
>NC_061116.1:160470782-160502723 GCF_002878395.1 Capsicum annuum | reverse complement strand
ATCCGAGGTTGAAGCATGGTTGACGTTGAATCTAAAGGATCTACCGCTGGATAAATACCTTTGGCAGTCAATCCTCTTGATAGTACGATAGTAGCATCTAAATGTGTGAATATCATAGCAGGAACAGGGTCGGTCAAATCGTCTGCGGGTACATAAACTGCTTGAATAGAGGTTATGGACCTTTTTTTGGTAGATGTAATTCTTTCTTATAAAGAACTCATTTTAGTACTTAGGTCGGTTGATAACCCACAACGGAAGGAATTATACCCAATAAGGCCGGTACTTTGGATCCTGCTTGGACGAAATTGAAGATATTGTCAATAAATAGAAGTACGTCTTTCTCATTAACATCTCAAAAATATTCTGCCATAGTTAGAGCAGTCAAACCAACTCTCATACGAGCTCCTGGTGGTTCATTCATCTGACCGTAAACTAGGGCCACCTCTCAGATGTACTAGCACTGCATCTTTGATGCAGTCATCAATTCTTTTGAGAGGTTACAATTACCGCGAGCAAAGATATTAATGACGAGAAGACTTTTTTGTTATGCTACTAATACTTGCTCTGCTATTCTGCCCAAGCCTGACTAAGGAAGAGTTACGGGGCATAAAACAAAAAAATAGGCCGATTTGGCATACAATGTGTAATGATTCCCCCATTTACAATAAATAAAAAGAGAAAAAGAAAAGTCATTCCATTTCGACAAAAGACCCACACCCAAGTTCCATAGCTTTTGGTTTGCTATCTTAATCACGATTTTCCTACCCCTAGAGGGAAAGGTACTTCCCTTTTAGGCCGGTTGTAGGCGATTAGGGATTCGAACCCCCGACACCATAGTTCGTAGTCACGTACTCTAATCCTCTGAGCTATAGGCCCTACTCCGTTTCTACTGGATCTGTTCTCGGGAGTACCCTAAAAAAGAAACCTTTCCTCTCTCCAGCCATTTCGAGTTAAGAGGATGTGAAAGCGCATTTATCTCTATAAGAAGGGTGCATTCCGAGGTATGAAGTGGGAGAGAAGGGATGTCACAATTGGGGTTTTGAATAAAACGACCTTTTGATTTTTCTTTTTATTTTTAATTTTTTTTGTTTTCATATTGAATAAGAATGAGAGGTGTTAAGCTTTTTTCATTTTTGTCTATTTTATGAAATATTATTAATGTTCTAAGGCAACCATAATAATTAATTAGGGGTGATATAACAAAATCACGATTGAAGCAGCGAAGAAGACATGTCTTAAATGACTTATAATAACTAATTAAAAGTGATATAATAAAATTACTATAAAAAATACTTGTGAAACAAAAGCATAAATGAGCCTCATATAAGACATCTAGTTAATTTAAATAATCAAAAGTTAATTTACTATTTTATGTCGATTTTATATTTTTTTATTAAATATTAAATTTTTAAAAATATTTATATAACCTATAGTAATTAATTAGGGTTAATATAATAAAATTACGACTGAAGTAGCTCAAGTAGGCAGCACAAACAGATATCACTACAAAAAACAGGGTTAATTGCGAGGGGGTTTTTGTGGGGGTTATTTTAACCCCCGTAAAATTATATGAATTGCGTGGGTTACAAAATTGCCGTTAAAATTTATATATTTGCGGGGGGTTTTAACCTCCGATATCCGTCGAATATATTTGCGGAGGTTTTTAACCCCGATATTCATCTAATATAATTACAGGGGTTAAAACCCCCTGTATCCATCACAATTTTTAATTATTTTTATTTTTTTATATTTTTACAAAAAGCGACAGACAGACGAACAATGTCACTTTTGGAAAAGAATAAATAAAAATTAACTTAATAAAAATGACTTTGTTCGTTGATATTTGATATTTTTAATTTACTATTAAATATATAATTTTTATATTTTAAAAAATTAAATGTATTCAATTATATATTGAATACATTGATATCATATGATCGATTGATCAAGGTAATAATATACCAAATTTGTATATCCAAATATTTTGAATAATACTTTTAAATAGTATGATCGAGGTAATTTTATTGACATAATTTATTTATAATTAATTTTAAAAAGTAATTTTATTTATTTTTAATATTGATTTTATATAGTTGCTATATTTATTAAATATCAGCCTAATTCAATTCAATTTTTCTAATTTATTTAAATTCTAGCCATTTGATACTCAATTTGTGTCAATTGAGTTTAATTTGACTCAATTTAAATCCCCAATTCAATCTTTTTTTTAACCCAATTTCTAATACTAATTTGACTCATCCCCTCAATTCTAATCTTAAACGTTCATCATATTTGATCAACAGTCAATATCAAATCAATTTTCACTATTTTTTAAAATTTGACAACTTTAGACTATTTTTCTTGAACAGGGGGTCTATTGAAAACAACCTATTTACCTTAACGGTAAGCTTTGCGTACACTATCCCCTCCACAGACCCTAATTTATGGGACTAAATCGGATTAGTTATTGTATTAATTTTCTCGAAATCACATAGAGAAAACAATCAAAAGATGTCACCTTGATTGATTTTTTTTTAATTATTATTATTATTATTATTATTATTATTATTATTATTATTATTGTTATTATGCTTAGTTTATTTCAAATTTCTTATCGATAATTTTTATATAATATTTTTTATGTGACATACGTAATTTATTTGTAAGAATAATAATTTTGTAATATATTTTAATTTATTATTACTATGAATTTATTATTATATTTAAATACCATCGTTGGTATATTTGTAATAACTTTTATTTTTTTTCAAACTATCCTCGGTATTAAGTTCATGAAGTAGCAGTTTATACGTATAAAACTCTGAAGTAAACTCTTAACACTGAACAATAATAATTGTACAGTGTATGCTCATTTTGACTGGTGACACACCATTTTAATCTCCCGATGCTCCTCTTAGTCTTCTATTTTATTAAAAATTATTAATTTTTTAATATTAATATGTTTTTACGTGTTATTTTGATATCAAATAAATAATGATGTGTCACATCCATGATTTTAAAAAATATATATAAAAATTATTTTATTATTTTTTATGTTTTATCAATTCAAACACAATATTTTATTAATTTATTATTGCTGATTTTAAACTAACATACTGTGTGTTATATTTTTTATTTACTTGCTTTATTCATAACTGATATAAGAATGATTATATATATATTATATATTTTACATTTTTGTTATATTTATGAACCCGCAACCTAAATCAATTTGATAAAGCTTCAATTTTAAATCATTTTTTAAATTCTTTTAATTTTATCCGTGGATCAAATTTGATCCAACGACTAAAATCTCAACATCATTTCCTCTTCTTTTAAACAAGACAACAAACCCTAACTCTATTTTTTTCTCAGAAACAACTACACTTTCACGGCCCTCTCTTCTCTCTCACCAAAAAACAATCCAGCGCCGTCCTCCCTTTTACTTAAATATATGTCCCGAAAAACTCCATTATTGTCGACGCTGACAGCAACGACTGGCGGGCAGGCACCGCGCCGCCACCAACTCTTCCAAGCTTTTTTGTTTCTTCGTTGAAATGGATGCTACCACTACAAATATTTTGTTTCTTTTATTTGATTGAATATGATGGGCAGTTGGTCGTATTGCTCGTGACTTGAAGAAGGATCTCTTTGCTCAACTTGTTGAATCTGGTGCTCCTATTTATCTTGCTGCTGTTCTTGAATCCTTGTTGCTGAGGTACTAAAACACACAAACTAAAAATCCCATTTGATTTTCTTCTCAGATCTGTAAGTTTTTTTAAAAAACTTGTGTGTAATAGATATTGGAGTTGGCTAAAAATGCATCGAGCGACAATTAAAAATCGAGGATTATTCCAAGGCATTCGATGTTGGCATTAAAGATTGATGAAGAGCTGGGGAAGTTGTTGGCTAGTGTTGCTATTGCAAGTGGAAGTGTTCTAACGATGATTATTCCAAGGCATCTATGTTGGCAATAAAGAATGATGAAGTGATGGGGAAGTTGTTTGTGGGTGTTACTATTGCAAGTGGAGGTGTTCTGCCAAACTTATCATTGCCTGTCAACTTTTTTGATGTGTAATTATTGATATTAGGCTATTTTAATTTTTAATATTAGGATGAAGACGCTATTGAAGATGCTAATGTTGAATTTAATTTTGAAATTTAATGTTTAATATATTTTTAAAATCCTTATAAATTACAATGTTTAATTTGTTATTTTGTGTTTATGATATATGAATTAAATAAATATTAATTGTAAATTTTTTTTCGAAATAATTAAATTTATGCTAAAATTAGAATTTATAATTTCGTATTGATAATTGATGGGTCTCACTAATTTTTTTAAAAAAAATAAATTTACGGAGGTTTTAAAAAATTTTAAATAAAAATTTATTATAAAAAAATAAATATAGAGTAATGGAGGTTTTGACCGCCGCAAAATAACCTCCGTAAATTAATTATGGGGGTCGAAAAAAAACTGTCACAACTCGTTTGTGACGGTTCGTATTCCGGGAGTTTTGAAAACACCCACAATTATATTTTGCGGGGGGTTTTAAACCCCCGCAAACTGTAAAATTAACCCCCATAATTTAATTCATTTTTATAGTATGTCGAAGACGTGCATACTTATTGTCATTTATTATATATAGCAATATACAAATATTTCTACCGAAAGGAAAATAATAAATGAAAAATATAATATACACTAGTCTATTTTTCATTTGTATAAGTATCTAACAAAAATAAAAAATTATATTCTCTATGCAGAACCTTCTAGAATATGTACAACTGTGTTCTTCACATTATACTGATTTAATCCATCAATTTTCATTGACGGAATACATAGGCTCTTGAACTATTTTATTTTTTTCGTATAGACACCTCAATTAAGTCAGGTACCTATTGAATTCTTTGCTCCTTCACAAATGCTTTCAATTGAGCCCAATTTACTGACGCGACAAAAAATGTAAAATACGTGTAATACG
This sequence comes from Capsicum annuum, assembly GCF_002878395.1. Taxonomy (NCBI): domain Eukaryota; kingdom Viridiplantae; phylum Streptophyta; class Magnoliopsida; order Solanales; family Solanaceae; genus Capsicum; species Capsicum annuum. The sequence continues at coordinate 160,497,738 of NC_061116.1, read as the reverse complement.
CACGCTGATGATGTGGCAAAGTGACAAATTAAATGACTACACGTGACATTTTGATTTAAAATAATTATAAAAATAAATTTCTAATATAATTAAATCAAAATTTTTGTTAAACAAAATCATTAATACCTCTCCCCAAAACAAACTCAACCTACTCAATCCTCCCTCTCCCTCTTCCCTTCCAAACTTACTTTCTTCATTTTTGAGCAGACAAAAAAAAAAATGGTTCTCCATTTTTTAACATAGAGAAACATTTCTTTTTTGAACAATTCAAATCTCTTAGAAGGACTGAATTATCAATCTGATTCAAATAAATCGGTACATTCTTCTCTGAATTCAGGTAAAAATTCGTTGAAAGGTGTTGTTTTTGAACAGAAATTTAAAGTTGAGTGTGTTAATACTGGTATAAGTAAATGTAGCTCGATATTGAAGAGAAAAAAGTGTAGTGAAGATTCAAATACCGCAAGTAAAATACAAAAGTCGACTACTTTTTCGTTAAGTGATAATGGTAATAATATTGAGGAAGAATCGGTTTTGATTTTGAAATTGAAACCTCAGGCAGCAGCACCCACGCCAAAAAGTAGCAAGAAAGTGGGAGAAAAAAAACGTGAGGTGAAAACTAAGAAGGTTGCTAGTATGAGCTTCCTTGGTGTGTTGTTCTTCATGGTGCTCTTTGGTGGGTTGGTTCCTTTATTGAATGTGAGATATGGAGGTGTGAAGCTTTTTTCTGTTCTTTTTTTTTTCTTGGCTTCTATAGGATTCCGAATTACAAGTAAAAAATTCTTGCTACCAATGAATACGTTATTTTCTATTAACCTGGTTTGCAATTTCAGTTAACATTGAATGTTGATAGATGGTAACAAACTATTGTTGCTTCTCTAAGACCATGGATTTGGATTACATTTGTCTTGATTAATGTTGAAGTTGGCCAAGTTGTGTTTCACAAAAAAATAAAATAAAATATAGAGGTGTGAGGGAGCCATTTACAAGTGAAGATTTTTGGGAGTTGATTTTTGGATAAACATCGCGGAAGAATCTTTCACATGTTTGCTTTGAGAACTTAGGAGCTATGAAGATGTGCTATTTTTTGTATGTAAAAAAAATGAGAAATAGTGAGTTACGAGAAGAAGATGATGCTACTTTTTGGATGTAAAAATAATGGAAAATGGTAGAGTTATGGAGAAGATGGTTTTTTTTTTTTTTTTTTTTTAATTCTTTAATATGTCTGTTTTTAATTGGTTGAATTTTTTTATGTTTAATTTTTTTTTTTTTTTATGAATTATCATCTCTTGCCATGTCATGTGAGCAATTGTGTTTAATTGAAATATTTTATGAAGAAGTAAAAGGTGGCCCTAATTAAGCTACCTATACGAAAATAGTATAGTTGAGGATATATATATATATATATAGCCATTTTCATTCCAAGGCACCTGATTTTCCATGTATCCCAGGCACCTGATGTTTTTGACTTCTCCACAGCTGCTTCAGACAAAGATTTCAGTAAGACTTTTGACCTTATTTCCTTTACTTCTATCCTCCTCTTTTCTTTCATTTCTTCTCTGTAATTCATCATCAACGAAGGAAGGATGAGTGGTATTCTTAACATCCCTTCTCAAGTGAGTTGGAGAGAATGGAAGAGACTCCAAAGTTGGCAAGAATGGAGGACGAGAGGGTATGGATAGGGGTTTGGTAAATAAATCGACAAGTTGAGATTTTGATAGGACAAATGAGAGAGAAATGAGACTGAAGAGGAACCGTTGGCAAACAAAATGGCAATTCAGTTCCACATGTTTCGTACGCTCGTGGAAAATGGGGTTCCAGGCGTATTAATGGTAGCTTAGCGATCGAAAAAGATGGGAACTGAGTGGGACGGAGAAATTGATAAATCGGAGAGGAGGCGGGTTAACCAAGTTATTCGGCAACAAAACGTCTCATGGATCTATATTCTTGTCTAAATTTTCTTTGAGTAAGGATAAAGATACAAAGGGTTGCTTCTTTGATTTTCATGAAATTAGATCCCCCATGACTGATGAAGAAGCCATTGATAGATCAACGAGAATAGCGGCAGTAAGCTAATCTGCATTATAGAAGGCTAAGAGATCAAAGGAAGGTGATGAAGAAGAAAAAAACCGTTGACTTGGATCCACCGAGATATCGTAGAACTCGCTAAGGAGCAAAGAAACGATTAATACAAGGTTGGTTCATATATTGACTAAGGGTTAAGACGATAAAACACGAATCTGGACGAGTGTGAGTTGAATAATTTAACTTGCCAATCAAATGACGATATAGGGTGGGATCAATAAGGGGAGGACCAGAATTAGCAGTCAACTTTGAATTGAAGAGGGATCGAGTAAAGATGAGACAGAGTATACATCAAAACAATAGAAATCTGTAAGTTATTCTTGTCTAAATTTTCTTTGAGTAAGGATAATACCTTGTTTCTTTAGTAAAACTCTCATCCCTAAAAAAATAGTGAAGGTCCCTTAAATTTTTGACTTTGAATTTAGAGTGTAAAAATTGTTTGAGATCTAAAATTTCATCAAGGTTATTGCCTGTAATAATTATGTCGTCGACATAAATAACAATAACAGAAATAGTGTCCCCTATTCTCTTAAAAACAGTGAGTAGTCGTTTAAAGAAGAAGAATAACCTTTGAAACTGAGAGCTCCAACAAGTTCGGATACCACTACCTTGAGGCTTACTTGAGGCCATAAAGTGATTTTCTGAAACGACAAACATGTTGAGGCGTAGAAGGAGTGAGACCTGTAGGAATTTCATATAAACTTCTTTTTGTCGGTCGCCATGTATAAAGGCATTACTGACATCAAATTGAGAAATAGGCCAATTTTTTTTGACTACTAGACTAAGTAAACATATGATTGTTTTCATCTTGACAACAACAGAGAAATTTTCTATGTAATCAAGTCCTTTTCGTTGAGCATCCCCCCTAATAACCAACCTGGATTTCAGTCTTTCAAGACTTCTATTTGTATTATGTTTAACCTATACACTAATATGTACGGTAAGGATTTCATACAAATTGGTTGAAGTATAACTTCCCATGTCTGATTGCCAATAAGAGCCTATATTTCAAAATCCATGGCTTGTTTCCTGCCTGGGTGTTGAGAAGCCTGTGAGTAGCAGATAGGTTTAAGTATAGTATCTATGTGCTTGAGAAGATGCTGATTGGGATGTGAGAGACCAGTAAAAGAAAAAGCAAGAGGAGAAATAGGAAAGATAAAATAAGAGTCATTGAGATCATTAGTATAAATATTTTCACAAACGTAATCACCTAAATAACCAGGAAGTTTACCTTTAGTGATTCTAGTTGACTATCTCGAAGAAGGAATAAAATGAGTTAATATAGGAGAGGTAATAGGCTGGTCAGTAGAAGGGGTAGTTGGTTGTATGTTATCTAATGTAGGAGAAGGAGAATTTTAAAAATCAAGTTTGTGAATATCATTTGGTGTAGGAATTTGAGGAGTAGGTAGTTGGATGTTGTCTGATATGGGAGAATTAAGAAGAGAATATGTAGGAAAATGATAGAGAATGAAGGAAATATGGACTAGAAGTTGAGTGAACAGGATTAGTAACAAATGGAAATACATTCTCATGAAAAGAACATCTCTAGATACAAAAACTTTCTCAGTATGCAAATCCATTAACCTATACTTTTTTTTCGGATGAATAGTCTAGAAAAATACATTCCCTTGCTCTAAGATCAAATTTGGTCCTATGATGAGAGAGAATAGTGGCATAACATAGGCAATCAAAGCATTTTAGATGGTGATAGGAAGGAGCTTGACCAAAAAAGTAACTCATAAGGTATCTTTCATTTAAGTACTTTAGAAGGAAATCTGTTAATGAGAAATGTTGTTGCGAGAATGCGTTCTCCACAGTAGGAAATAAGGCTTTTAGAATGAAACAATAAGGCGCTTGCCACTTCTAACAAATGCCTGTGCTTTCTCTTAATAATTCTATTTTGTTGAGGGATAGCAACACATGAAGTTTGATCTAAAATTATCTGGGAATTAAGAAACATAGAAGCAACAATACCCTTTCCAAGATCCATAGCATTATCTGACCTTATGACCTTGACTTTAGTTTTTCTATCTTTCAACTATACTTAGAAAATATTTCAAAATGGTGAAAGCATTTTCTTTAGTACTCAGTAAGGAATTCCAAATTCTTTCTAAAATCATCCACAATAATTAAGAAATATTTAAATTTATTATAGGTAGGAACCTTAACGTCCCATGTGTCTATGAATAAGATTAAAAATATGCTTTGATTTTATATGACTAATGGGAAAAGGATTCCTAATTTTTTTAGCCAAAGTACAAATAGCACAAGGACATTTAGATAAGGAAGGAAAGGAAATTGATCTAATATATTTCATTGTTTGAAAGGACAAATACACAAGTCTTACATGCCATAAATTTACATTAGAATTAAAAGTTGCAGAAATAGGAAAAGGCATAAAAACTGAAACTTAACTAGATTTAGCATTCTTGGAAAGGAAAATGTAGAAACAAAAAATTGATTCCTTGCTAGGCTTCCACTAGGTTCCAAAAGATAGAGTCTCCCCTTTATTTTACCAAAACTTGAGGCTTCCTCATGAGAGGTGCTGTAAAGTATATCCAAAAGAGGTGAATAAAATGAAATAATGAAAAGATGTACATGATTTATGGACTGAAAAAATGTTGTATTAAAGCTTGAAATATCTAAAACATGATCTAGAATTAGACCTTCAGGAATTACCGGAGAAAAATTAGGCAAATTTACAACAACTGAAATAGGTAAAAGAACAAGAGATAAAAAAGAATGAGGATTGAAATACGTGTTCAGAAGCTTCTGAATCTGTGATCCTGAAACTGGAATTAGATTTTAAAGTAGAATATGAGTGACTTAGTTTAGTGAAAAGTATATCATATGCATTATTTACATTCACTTCTGGATCTCCACCTTGATATGCCTTGGCCTGATTGAGCCAAAAAATAAATTGATTGAACTGCTCTGGTGAGAATTTATGTGCCAACTGTTTCTCTGGCCCATAGCTAGATCTACTTCTTCTATTGCATTAGTTACCCTTAGTATTTCCTTGAAACTTTGTACCTTTAGTGAACTTATAATTAGGTGGAAAACCTATGAGACTATAACAATTTTTCATAGTGTGATTAGTCATCTTACAATAGAAACAAAATTGTCCAAACTTCTTTCCTCTAACATCAGAATTTTCTCAAATGTTGTTAGCACCATTTCTTTGTTGTTAATTGCGTGAATAAGGTGTATTTGGGTTGCCAAGTATGAATGAAGAACCACTTTCTAGAAATTGAGATACAATATTAATCTGTCTCTGATCCTCATCTTGCATAAGTAGAGAATAGGTATAGCCGACAGAGGGAAAAGGGTTAATCAGGACGATATTGCTCCTCACAGCGACATAGATGTCATTTAATCTCATAAATAATTGAATGAGTCTCTCATATTACTTAGATTGCATGACTTTTATTCTTTCCTCCATAATTACAGTCACAGCCATAGACCATGTTATCATTAAAATACTCGCTCATCCCAAATCCTTTTATTCTTGTTATAATAACCAACAATATCATTGTTTTATTGAATAAATCAACTAGTTCTTTCTACAGGTGATAAAGTGTAACATTTCTGTTGTTAAGTATGAACCTCTCGTTAAAAATCTCATGTTAAAATTTTACCCAGGTTCAAAGTTATAAATTTTAGGCTAGGCTAGTTTCGAGTAAAATCAAAGTGAGGTATGATCTAGAAAAATTTGGAGATGATTTGGAAAATTTTAGTGGTGTTTGATTTGATTTTTAATTATCTAAGATGATAAGAAATCTACAGGAATGTATAGAATTAAATTTGGGCCAGTACTCTCGAAATTAATCTTAGCATAAAGGGCATTGTTTGAAATGTCTCTGGTTTAAGGTGTGTTGCAAATATTGAGATTTTTGAATAAAATTGGACATTCTTTCCCATCGCTACCGCAATAGGGGCATGCATGCAACTATAGAGAGATGTTGCTATATGTCGGAGAAATTTCTATTATAACAATGATCAAACTCGGTCAACGACAACTATAGCAGCGAAAGTCACAGATTAATATAATTTTTTCCTCAAAATAGTTTATTTTTATAAAACTCATTTTGGAGCAAGGAAGGGGCAATTTCAGCCAGATTTTCATCATTTGTCTTCGTTAAGCTAAGAATTCATCCCTGTTAACTTATAATTGATTATTAAGCCTAAGAATGCTAATTTACGTGGTTTGAAGAGGATTTTAAGGATAATTTTGGTTATTTTCCTGTGCAAATGAGCAAATTATGAAATAAATTAATGGGTTTTAATTATTAACAGTTAATTTACCCTTGCATTTCGTTAATTCACTACAAAAATTATAGTTTTAGGTGAATTACGGTAGAACAGGTCTAGAACAGGAAGGGAATGATCATGAATTCGACCTTAGGAATTGAGTGTGAGTTATAATCCCAACATGGCAGCGCATTTTATTAATTATGTGTTTATATGCATGTTCTAGACCAAGATCTAGCGAAAATTGCATAGAAGGAAAAAGGTCTAGCTTAGAGGAGTTGTGCAAGCTTGGTTCGAGGTAGGTGATGATATTGTAATTTAGATCCAATTTGTGCTATATGTTAATGTTAACTACTTTGTAGTTTTACTTATTAGTGCATGTTGCTTGGTGTGGTCAATGCAAATATTTTTACACTGATATATGATTTTAACCTACCTCATTGCAAAATGTGGAATGTTTTGATATTTGAAACACTCCATGAGTTATTGGTGAAACAAGGTTGGCAGACACTTATGTTTGAAATTTAGTACTTGGATGAAAATTGTTTCCTGTAGGTCATGGCTATAGGGTGGATGTACGAGGGTCAGGTGAGTTTGATGGTTCCATGAGCGATTAAAAAATATATTTTATGCTTGATAATTGCTTACATGTCTTGACTTGGTTTGATTTAATGCGACTTGGTGATATTTTGTGACTTTTTGATTTAAATCTTAACTGTTTAATTGTTGTATGTTATGCTAAGTGTATGTTGGTTTGAGCATGGATCAACTCGTTGTACTATAATTTAGTTGTGTTCATATTCTCATCTTGGGTTGGCTAAATGACCTTATCGGTACATTGTTGTTTTATTATGTGCTGATACTATACCTGTTCTTACTTTGGTGAGTGTCGCGCATATTTTAGCGGCTCTGACAGACCTCACTTATGATTTGAGTGGTTGATTTCAAGCTGCATGTTTCAGCCTATTATGAATCCTTCTTGGATGACATAGTCTTTATTCCTACACTTGTGCTTTTCATTTTAGTTTTGGGGTTGCTTCCCTTCTTGATAATCTTAGATGTTTTGGTACGAGCGACTTTCGATTTTTAGTGATGGTTTTTATTTAATTACAGTGTTCTTCATTTTGTTGTACTTATATTTTTGATTTTAGACTTGAATATCTTTATGGATGGATTAGTTATGGAATTTCTTATAAGTGTGGATTTATAAGTTTATATTTTGGGGTAGATGATGCTGTCATTGGATGAGTAGTGTGAGTACCATTCACGATGATTTTGGGTGATGGTATTATAGTTTAAATTCAGTGTATGCTATATGTGCATGTTAACTACTTTGTAGTGTGGCTTGTTAGTGCATGTTCTTTGGTGTGGTCAGTGCAAATAATTTTATGTTGATATAAGATTTTGACCTACCTCATTGTAAAATGTGAAATATTTCGGTATTTGAAACATTTTTACGGGTTATTGGTAAAAATAAGATTGTTAGACACTTATGTGTGAGATTTAGTACTTGGACGAAAATTATCCTTGTACATCATGGCTAGAGGGTGGATATTTTACCAATCGTGCATATGTATGAGGGTTAGGTCAGTTTGACGATTTCATGAGTGAATCAAGAAATATATTTTATGCTTGATAATTGTTCACATGTCTTCGACTTGGCTTTGCTAAATGTGACTTGGCGATATTTTGTTGACTTTTTGGTTTAAATCTTAACTGTTTAGTTGTTGCTTGTTATGTTAATGTTTGTTGGTTTGAGCATGGATTAGCTTGTTATACTATAATTTGGTTATGCATTCATATTCTCATCTTAGGTTGGACAAATAACCTACCAATACGTTGTTGCTTTATTGTGTGCTGATACTGCATCTGCACTTACTTTTGTGAGTGCAACATATATTCTAGCAAGCTCTTATAAGACCTCATTTTTGACTCCAGCAGTTGATTTCGAATGAAGGGTGAGCAACATTTTTTGGGCTACCATGAATCCTTTTTGGATGACATAGTCTTTATTTCTGGACTTATGTTTTTCATTTTAGTTGTGGGGTTACATCTCCTTCTTGACGATCTTAGATATTTTGGTACGAACAACTTTCGATTCCTAGGGATGATATTTGTTTAAGTACAATATTCCACACTTTATTGTACTTATGTTTTTGATTTTAGACTTGAATATCTTTATGGATGGACTAGTTCTAGTATTTTCATTAAGTGTGGATTTATAAATCGATATTTTCGATTAGATGATTCTCTCATTTGTTGAGTAGTGTGGGTGCCAGTCACGACGGATTTGGATCTTAACATAAAGTTTTGCACCATTTGGCTGCCCAAACCTGTGTTCAATTCCACACCACTAATCTTATGTTATTTTTGAGTAAAAAGCACTATCAGCTATGTTCTTTGAGAGAGAATTCAGCAACCAAGATGTAACCATGTCATTTCACCTATTTCAGATCTTCCACTTTGAATCAGTAACATTTGAATGTCACGACCCAAGGCTACCCCTTAGTCACGAGGCGGTGCTTAAGGCCACAGGTAGCTAACCCACGATCTGGTACCTGCTGGGAGCATTGAATATAATAACACTAGAATAACATATGTGGAAGATAAGCTGATAAAATACGGTTCAAATGAAATACTGTACTGAATATAGATAACATGTCTGAAAAAATAATTTATAATATCTGAAGGATGAACTGCTAATATGAACGTCTAGTCTGAAAGCCTCTAACATAAGGAGTTGATGGGACAAGCCCCCAACTAACTCCGACTGACTGACATGAAAGTAAGTACTGAAATACTGAAATAATATTATCCTCAATGGATGAGGACTTACCACTATTGCTGCTGGGAAGATACTGATTGTTTAAGGACGATCAACGAACTATGTGTCCAAACCTATGTTATAAGACAACACAGCGTAAAAGAAAAGTATACGATTAATACTTTGAATGTACTGGTACGTGAGGTAAGGACTAGCAAAAATATGTATAGAAGCGGAACATGGATGCATGAACATGTGGAACTGAGAATGCAAGACCAAGTAAAGCATGTGCTGAATATGATCTGAATTACTGAATAACTGGTATCTAAATAACTTACTAACTAAAAATCTGGCTACTTAATCCAGTAAACCTGAACTGAGTACTGCTTGAAACTATGGGAGCTATCATGTAACTGATATTCCCCAATTTTAACTAATTGGGGTCCAACCTGTAACCCCAGTTGGAAGGGCGTTAGTACCTTACCATGGGTATTAACACATGACTATGTGGATCCACTAAATTGGTGTCCCGAAGGACTAAGGTGTCAATTCTCTACTGACGGGTGACATCTCATAACCTACGCTGGTTATGTAGTTCAGGAACGTAGTTGCTACTAAAGGTCTTAGTTTTCTACTGGCGGGTGGGCTCTCATCCCTAGGTTCGCTTGATGATAAATCCTACTCCCAACTGAACTAACACTAGTATCATTATAGGTCTAACATGATGTGGTATTGTATTGATAAGTGCTCAACATGAACATGATGTCCTGAATATAGTAATGAAATCATAGTCTGACTGACTTGTAAATTGTAAATAAAGGCATGTATAAACAGATAGGTATCGAGTGTTCATAACCCTCCATCACTGAAAGATTTCAAAATATAATAACAATGTTTAAAACAGTGATATAAAGTCATAGTTCAAAAACCTAAAGCATAGGACATTTCAAAAGATTAGTGAGAAACATGAATTTGAACATGGAAATAAATTGAACGTAGGAGGATATCATGACTGTTTTGCCCTTTTTCAGTTTCTAAGGGTTGAAAAATATTATTTTTTGACTTTTTAAACTATTTCAAAACCTTAAAGAAAAGTTTGAAACAATTTAGGAATACAGAGTTGCCACTTGATTTTTTTGAGAAAATATCAAAAAAAACTAAAAATATTACTTAAAAGATTCAAAATAGAAAAAATCTTTTAAATTTAAAAATTCAGAGTAAGTTGTTCCTATTAATACTCTTGGAAGATTGTTAAGGCACCAAGAGTATTCGCTAACTTGCGATTATTCAGACTATTTGAAAATAACTTTTTTGACTAATTTTAAAAAATGAGAAATTGGTTTTTGAGAAGAAATTGATTAAGAAAAAAATTGTTTTCAATATTTGTGCAAAACAGATTTTGACGCCTTAGTAGGGATGTTTAACTAAGTCTAAGAAAGTTAAAATCAAATAACACATAAAAAGGGGAAAAGAGAGAATTTGAGACTTAGGCTTGGTAGCCCAAATCCATCAACCCTGTCCTAATCTAATTGAACTTTTGACCCACCTGCACTTGTCCTAAATTATTTATTTGGGCTTTTGATCCATCATCACTTGTCCTAATCTAAATATTTGGGCTTTTGACCCATAGCCTGTCCTAAACTAATTTTCGAACCTCTAAGGCCCAAACTCTGCTTCACCTGTATTAATTTACAGCTTTGGCTTCGAGGCCCCAAATAAAAGAATAAATAAATAGCTAAATGAATAAAGACAAGCAAAGCAATGCTAATAATAATAAAAGGGACGAGACTTTTCAAGTCTCTTATCTACTTCAATAATGGGTTTTGACCCATTTTTCCTTCTTCCAGCTCCCCGTATCTGCATGTCACGTAACTGACTTTTAGACTCTCTTTCGGGGTCGACTCGAAGAGATAATCCTTGGGGGGTTGGGGGGGGGAGTCCATTTGGACTCCAAGGCAAAATCATGCAAAGAAAAGGATGAAAAGGCATTAATATACATTCTAAATTTATAGCTAACACGCATCTATAAAAGGGTTCACAAATTTGAAGAGAAACATATACCAACCAAAAAAATTTAAATTAATATGAGATGAATTAATGTCAATCCAAAATTGGCAATTCAAATTAACAGTTAAACACTTCGAACAGTTAACAAAAAAACATGCATGATCTGAAATTTGCTCAAATTCAACTCATTCTTTCAAAATAAGAAAACCAAAAGTCAATATCTGTTCACTACGGTTCAAAGCAGGAACATTACCATCGTTTGGAGTTTTTTCTAAAATATCCAATTCGTTTAATCAATAGGAAGAATAAACATGTTTATCAAGGCTTATCGTTTAACCCAAGAGAATATGCGTCTTTATAAATAACTCAAACAAAATAGGAAAACAAAACAATTGAAATAATTAAGGAAAATTCACAGAATTGCAGCTATGATTTGACCAACTCAAAATTAGAAGGCTCCGTAACATGTCATAAAGACTCATTACCACACAGTAATTCAACCCCCCCCCCCCCCCCCCAACTTAACCATTTTGAGGAGAAAGAACCACGGAGGGAGGTAGGAGAAAGGATAAACTGGGAGCAAATAAATCAAAGAGAGAAGAGGGAACAATCTGGACACAAACAACAAATTGAATAAAATCCTTTTGAAGTGTCAAAGCAATCTAGAAAAAACAAGTTTTCAACTGATTTCAAACATGGAGACAACGATACTTGATTTAAACTAAAATCTTGAGCCAAATCTTCCCTTCTCTTGATCAAGTTATGCAGAATAGTAAGATCAGAAACTTTAGCAAGTTTTATCAAATTGGTGCTTCTGGACTCTTGACAAACTCATTGGCCTCATTGATATTTATAGATCAAAGAGACCTTGGGAGCTATATTCATACCACATAAGTATCATGGACAATGACTAAATAAACAAGAATCAAAATTTCTAACACGACAATAGCCTATCATTTTTAGTAAGAGAAAAGATGTGTTTCACCGAAGCAAGCGTTTATAGATATCGAGACTCAAATGTGACAACTTTCAAATAAGTTAAATAGGATAGAACTTTTCCCTACTCTATATTCCATTTTTTTTGAAGAAACGTGTTCAACAGATAGAATCAAAAGAGTGCAATCACGAGATAAATATTTGGTAAGACCAAAGTATCATTCTTGTTCCTCCACACCTCTTCTTTTACAAACCATGAGGATTCATAATCAAAGAGGTCAAGGAAGAATCACAGCACTTAAAATCCGATGAGCTAACAAATAGAATTGAATGAATTAACGATTGTAGGATAACAGGAAAGATCTACTAGGAACTCTCTCTAATAGAAATAACAATCTTAGGACCAATGAGCATCATAATACATAGAATCTAGCCCCTTTTACTTCAATAATCATTTACAGAAAGAATTCAGTAGCCCTTTTTAGAGCATGGCCTTTACAAAAAACTTTTTGGCTAAACGCTCACCATACAAGCAGAACAACATACACAAACCAAATTAAAAGGAAAATTTGAAAACTACATAGATTCGTTAACGTCAAATAAACCAGAACCAAATTCATCCCCATGCCAATTATGAAAAAACCAGAAACAGAAAAAATGATGCGATCTAAATGCGGCTACAGTGACAAAATCCATGAATTGACGTAGTTATTAGAATGACAGAAAACCACACAATTTTCGTCATGCGAAACCTATGGCCTTCACAGCCTCTACAACACATCCCATTATACAATACTAATACTACCAACTACACTACTATTAAAAAAAGTAAACATTACCACCTAACAAAATATATCGAAACTAAAAAAGATGAAGCATTACCTGTTTCAGAGAAGCAAAATGGGAGTCGAGCCTACGACGGAGATTCTACCATCACCGGAAAGCTTCTCTGCGACTGAGGATTTCGAGTAGTTGACGGTTTTTCGCGAAATTTTTATTTACTAGAAAATAAAATTTTTTATTCAGAAGCTTTTTCAACCTTCAAGACTTGTCCATTCAGCTCAAGAAGGGACTTTATATAGAAGAAAATTTATGGTTAAGAAAGTGGTTCCACTGATGTGGGATTTGATATTTTCAGGGGTAATTTGGGTAGTTCTAATGAAAGAAAAATTAAATTCAAGCTCAAGATAAGGTTTCCAACCAACAATTGTACCAATTTTGTTTTGTTCTTTGTGAATTTCAAAATGAGTTAGCCAATAGAAATTGGAAAAAAGGAATTATCCCCAAGAACCAATGAAATTCTCACACACACGTACGAATTCGTACGACCTTATTTGAGAAAAATAATTTTTGAACGTTGGGCCACTTCGGCACTTTTCCAGAAGATTCCAGACCCTTCCTTCGTATAATTCCATATGAAAGGATCGTGACGTGTATGGAGAAGGTCGGGTCGATCTCGAGTTTTGCTGGATGAGTTTGATTTGGTTGGGTTGAAATCATTGTTTGTGTACTATTTTGCTAATTGTTGAAGTTGTTTAATGTTGTTGTGTAATACGGTTGTTTTATTTGTTGTAACCGTTAAGAAGATAAGACAGTGGGGCGGGTAAGGGAGAATGGGTTGGTCTGTGGTGGACGGGTTTGGGCTGGTTAATGGAGTTGATTTTAATTGTTGTAGTTGAAATTGTTGGGCTGGCTGAAAAGAGTTGGGCCACCGAGTTGTGCAAATTTAGGTCATTTATTAGGGATTTAGGAATTTTAAGAGTTATTCAAAAAATAATTCCAATTAGGATTTAGCCTATTTTATTTAAATTTTGATTAAATTAAAAATTAATTGGTCAATTGCATTGTAATTGAGGCCAATTTAATTTCAATTATGGGCAAATTTAATAAATTGGCTAAATTAAATTAAAATTTGATATGAATTAATACCTCATTTAATTTCGGGCTTCTTGATTTAATAAAATCGAACAAGTATTTATCCAAATAAATTATAATTAAATCAAGATTTTAATCATTTAAATTTATTTTCAACCTTGATTAAAATCCAATATTCATAAACTAAATATTTAAACAACGAAATTATATAATTTAGTATAATTGAATATGATGATATATAATCGTTATTTAGAATGAAAAAATTACTCAAATAAATACTTTGAAAAGCCTTATATTCGGATAAAATAAATATTGTAATTTTATTTAAAATTAAAGAAACTCAGAATTTAACTTAGTTGTGGAGGGTAAAAATTAGGTGTCAACAACTGTCCCCTCCCTTTAGGTAGGGTGGATGCAAATAACCTTAGACAAAGGGAGTTTGACGTTCCTAACTTTTGTTCGATCACAAATTCATTTTTGAAAAAGGTTGGCTTTCGAACGGGTTTTATGGAGTTGTGGACGGACTCCAGTATCGGGTTTCCTACATATCTCAGGTACATGAGAACTCAAGCCACTTGTAGTTCATAGCACTTGATTTTTAAGCACGATTTTCAAGCATTCACAAGGTATCTCGATTTTAAAATTTGAGTGAAACCGAAAAGCTGAGGAATAAGTGGATTGAGGGGAGGTTGGAATGCAGACGAGTTTTCAACAAAGAGCCAAGCCTACATATCCCTGAGGCTCGGGGAATCAAACTGCTTGTAGTTTGACTCGATTGGTAGAAAAGATAGTCTTTTATTTTAGACGATTTTTGACTCGGGATGAATGATAAGTTGATTGAGTTACGAAAAATAGGCTTGTACCCTCTTAACCATGAATGTGGAGCTCGTCATATTCATAGGTAAGATTTTACCCAGACATAGTTTCCCCCACTCTAGGTATCCTATTACTCGAATTTAAAGGAAAGAAAAGGTTACCTTCATCACGAGTTTAGAAATATCCCGAAAGTGAAGCTGAAATTAGAATATCCCAAAATACCCACATGCCTTCTAATAGGGGTGTGGTTTTGAGATTGGTGTCAATCATCCTTTAGCTCGCGTCCAAAGAGTTTGATGTCCCTCTCTAGACTATGCCCCATTTTGTTGATAAGAAAAAGTTCCACGTTGTGCTGCGTCCTTTTTGGAGTCGTCTGCACCTATGGTTTTGATTTGAGATTCTCATCCTCTCGGATGCTCTCGACAATCTCTCTAACAAAATTTGTTAGTAATAAACATAATTCACAAAAAGAGTATATAGTTTTTTACCATATCTCCACGTGAGTTGTTATTAGAACGGTGAAGTCATCCCCCATCTACTTATTTGGAGGGAAATAACTTACAATAACAAACACAACAACCCTCTTGGTTGTTGCGTAAGATAGATCTTTTGTCAATTGAATATGTCTTCAAAGTGGGGTGGCCCTTTTGGACACCGATGACACTTTAGAGCGGTCTTTGCAACAGCTTTATTGTATGTTGAATGTGGAAACCCTTATGGTCACCTGTAATGCTTGTCATATATGGAATGATAACCTCTTCGGCTATGACGATGATTTTTGAATATGACCTCTGGTAAGCCATGTGCATCTTTCAAATCGATACGACTTATAGGTTTCCCTTGAACCATCAATCTTTGGGTAATCTTGCGCATCATTTGATATTGGATACGAGGCGACTTACAACTATCTCTTGAGTTGTTAGATTTTAAGGTAATCCTGCACATTGTTCGACCTTGGATAAGAGATGACTTACAAATATCCCTCCGATCGCTAGCTCTTAGGTATTCCCGCACATCATCCGGCCTTTGATACAATATGACTTATAGATCTCTCAAATTACTAGTATTTGGGTAATCCTGTGCATAATCGTTCTTGGATATGACGCGGATTATAGAGAACCCTTGGACCTATCAATTTGATAATCTCGCATATTCTTCGATAAGGATTTAGTTGCGACTTATGGATAACCTTTAAACTATCAATCTTTGGGTAACCTTGCACATTATCTGGTTAGGATGTTGTCGCATCTTATGGATGACCTATGGACCATCAACTCATAGGTTATCTCATACACTATCTTATTTAAAATAATGTGACTTATAGTTGACTCTCGGTTTGTCAATTTCTAGGGAATCTTATGTTATCTGTTTTCAGATAGCGACTTAAAGACGTCCCCTCGAATCATGCTTTTCAACTTGATATGTTGATGCATGCTAATTCATAAAATGCTGAAATATTCTTGACGCAGGGTGCACTGCCTTTTGCATAGTGAACAGACAAAATGATGTTATATCCTCGATGTCGGATAAGGTTATCTTCGCGTAGTCAACAGATATTGATGCTCTGAAGTGTCTCCCAAGGCCAGACCTTATCGTCTTGCATGGAGAGCGATTATGAAGACTTAATTAAATTGCATAATGGCCCTCTTGGCGATGAAGTGAAATGGATAGCCCCCCGGCATGGCCCCTTCGACACGACCCTCTCGGAAATGGAATGAAATGACTCTCCTGGTAATGATATGATAAGAAATGGCCCTCTCGGTATGGAATGAAATGGATGACCAATGGAATGACCCGCTCGACGATTTGAAGAGAAGCTTCATCTAAGATCGTTTGTCTATGTTTGGCTTTCTACATGTACCAGATGCAAATAAATAGGTAAAATCCCTTTTTAGGGTCACTCAAATACCGTTTTCTTTGCTTCAAGGTGATTTTGAGGATGACTTGCTACGCTTCTTCTTATTGAGTGGTCTTTTTGACTGTGTATTTATTGTGCCGACTTATTTGAATACACCTGCGGTCAAATAAAATATTTAGCAGACACAGTTTCTTTTTTTAGCGATTATTTTTTCAAAAAATTCTAAATAAAATATTCATAAAGAGGATAAGCCACCTTTGTTTGTCATTCACGATCTCTTGAAATGAGATATAGAATTCAAAAGGTCCTTGAAAAATGGGTGGTGAACCCGTCTTTGGGGCTACCCCAAAATACCATTCATGAGTAACATATGCTTGGTGTGGTTCTCGATTCGCTTGGGATTCCTTGAAGAAGATTCCCATTTTTGTGTGTTGATCCCTGCATCCACAGAAAAATGGTTAGTTTTGAGTGAAACTACTCCACGTTGACCTCCTTTGATTCTTGGTTTGCTCCTAGCCATCTTTTGGGTGCTTCATCATGTTGGGACCTCCACCCTGACTCCCAGTTCCAATAGATGCCTAGGCAATCACTAAGTAAAAAGATTTGTATAGACTTTTGAAAGTAGTCTTAATTTTAAAAACTAGTTTCAAAAACTTTTGTAAAAACTCTTAGAAAACCTTTGTCAGTCATGTCATGTACTAGCTATACAAACGTCTTCCTCTTGGTTCTGACTATATCTAACATTTGATGGAGGAATTTCAGGGATTCATCATCGTTGCTGATGTTTTCTACCAATAGTTCTGTCATAGCCGGAGAAATATGTCTACCTAGACTTGGTCGTAGCTAGTGATTTCCCAAACTTGACTTTGACCTCTGGTGCTGGGGGATTTGAAATATATTCCAATATTAGTGGAAATTTTGAGGACCTCCTCAAAATTTTTGCCCCAATTTAGTAGCATTTGAGATGATCTTGGCTTGAGAGGATCTGAAGTCTTCGCGGGTCTTAATCTTCTTTATTGGATGATGATCTTCCTCTCGCGAAGATTTCGGTTAGCCCCGAATGGTAGAGGTAACCCTGCAATCGGTTCTTGCAGCAATGGCGGTGATTTCGATCTCTTTTGCCATAAAGTATTACAGATCTGAGCCTCGATGTTCTGGGAAATTCGTAGGTCGATAGTCATATGAGAATTTTCAATAAAAGGAAAAAAACTTAACTCAGAAACGAAGAATGAGGATTTGCAAAAAGTATAGGAGAAAAGTTCAAACGACTGTTGCTCTTCCTCTTTGCAATGCCTGTGATTTCACTTTTTGCTGTGAGAAATTTTAGATGTAATACATAAATATGCCCTTTAACTTAAACTTTGACTGGGATTTATATCCTTTAACTCTGCTGTGCACATATAGTCACTTAAACTCTTATCTTGGTGGGGAAATCCAGATGGAAAGGTGACTGTGCAACCGGTGCTTGCAGTCATGGCGGTGATTCCAGTCTCTTTTGCTATTTCATAAGTATTACAAATCTGATCCTCAATCTATGTAGCTCAGACTCTTTGAGAATGTCGATGTTCGACACAAGTGTGGTAATATTTTTGAGAGTCTAAGCAACATAGACCTCTATTTGCTGAGGGTCTATTGAAAATCGCCTTTTATCTCCACAATGTAGGAGTGAAGTTACACTGGGTTGTTGTTGTTGTAGCAACTGGGAAAGTGGCAGGTTTGAAAAAGTATGAAAATTTCCACATAAAAGGAAAAAATCCTAGCTTAGAGACGGAATGAGGGTTGTAGAGAGTAGAGAAGAAAGTTTGAAAGGTTGTTGCTCCTCTCTACAATGTCGGTGATTTCAATTTTTGTTGTGAAAAAGTTAATAAATTCAACAGTCCTATTTCAGTTAAACTCATCCAAACGAGCTCTTAGTGTTTGCTTGTTCTCTCTAAATTCTCTCACGCAAAGTGAGAATCAATAGTAGTAATAATTATAGCAAAAATTTCGAGGCTATGCTGATTATTTTCTTTTTCCACTGTGAAAATTTATTGTGCAGGAGAGTAATTGGATACGTATCTTGGCGGGGCAACCCGGAGGGCTGATGATATGCAACCGGTGCTTGAAGCCATGGAAGTGTTTCCAGTTTATCTTGCCATTCGAGAAATGGCATGTTATTCATCAACACAGGTGATCGTAAGCTGCAGTTGAAGTCCTTCATTTCCTCTATCCATGAGTCTAAAGCTGCTTTGGTGGCCACTTCTTGGCTGCTTACTGCCTCAGCGAAGTACTCTATCATTTTGCCTTGTGGGCTGTCAGTATTTGCCTCCTTGGACTTGACATTTTTATTTTTTATTCTATAAGATCTCTTGTTGTTCAAATGTGTGTTCCAAAAGTTCTTGACACCATTGTCTGCCTTCCAGATAGCCTACCAGCAATTAGCCACCATTTGCACCAAAAAAGATGTGACATAAGTATAGCAAAATAGCAGGAAAGCAGCAGGTGCAGCGGGGAAAAGCGGTGACCGATTGCCAAGGAGCTTGTGGAGTTTGATGATGAGGTCTTTTTCATCTTCTGACATCATTCCTCGCTTGATATTTGGCCGCAGGTAATTTTTTCACCTTAGCCTGCAACTCTTACCACTTCTCAATAAGCCTAAGATGGATATTGAAACTTAAACTCTTTGATATCAGAATTCTAGTAGACCAATGATGATATTTTACAGAGTTATCAGTATTCTATTAGCCAGTAAGGAGAGTGCTTTTCTTGACATGTTTATTCTAAGATGGTTTTATCTTATTGTACCTTGTCACAGAAACTCTATTGTCAATATCGTCTAGGCCAGTTGCCCCAACTAGACTTAACCATTTGACTTTTTGACAATAAGAGGAAGAGAAGCCTTCTTGAGTTAGGAGTTCAAACTCACCTTCTTTTATTTCATAGCCTCTTCTGTATTCTCAATCTGAGTCCATCAACATAATTATTGGCTATACCAGCTTTATGCTTGCCACTTTGGCTCATTGTTGAGATGAGTGATGTTATGCTTAGTAAATTTTTTGGTGTCCGTCGTCCATTCTTTGTATATCTTCTTGTTAGGTTTATGCTTTCTCTTTCCACATCTCATGCTGCAGAACAAAGCCACTGCTCTGTTTTCCAGAAACATATAGTAGCTTTCTTGATTGCTCAAGTTTTCCGTTTAAATTTTTGGTACTATGGCTGTATATACTATGGAGTTTTGACGTTATCACCTTAGTTGATGCACCCCATTTGAATGCGGGGTGGAGCTAGAGTATCACGGGCTCGGCAAAACCCAATAACTTTGATCAATATTGTTAAGAAATCCACTTAATATGTATAAATAGTTTCTTCATTTTCTATTGAGATTGTTTATGTTCTATTTATAGGTGTCCTTTCTATATTCTAAATGAAAATTAAATATGTTGTCATTTAAGTGCTAATTGATATTATTTTTTCACTTTTTATAGGTGTCCAAAATGAAGAAGGAGATGAAGAAAGAAGTGATGAAGAAATTGACCGTACTTGAGAAAATTTTCGGATTGTTGATAGATGTTTTAGTATCGATCTTTTGATATTGAATTTTGTGAAACTTATCTCCACTCAAACTTGATACTATATTGCTTTTGAATTTAGATTACTAGTTTGTTGGATATTTTAATTTGGATTATTATTAATGAAAGATTTTGTTGTGATGTGTATATATAATTGTGTATTAATAGAATTCTCTCTCTCTTTATATATACATAAATACATATATGCACAGATTTTGTAATCGAATTACATTTCTGTATACAAAATAGAGGAGGATGTCTCTTAACAAGAGACGGTATAATACTATTTAGAAACATTACCTATACTCCAGTACAAACCTCAAATTATCCAACAGTTGCAAGAAAATTTAAGATACATAAAAAGGATCAAAGATCACAGCCATGTTGTGAAAATTGTACAAATAGTGACAAATGTCAAGATAAAAATTTGTATAGAGAAAAATTAGAAAAAGAAGATAATACTTTAATTAATACAGAAGAACTTGAGTACCTCGAAGATATAGAAAAAGATTATACTTTGATTAATATTGAAACCTAATTTTATAATTTTTTCAAAGAGGAATAAACAAAATAGGAATGATAAATAGTCCTAAAGATTTAGATAATATAGTAGCAATCCTAGACGAAATGAAAATAATTGGGGAAAAATCCTTGGTACACTTGGACTCAAATCAAATAATGTGTAAATTATACATTATTAACCCAGAATATACAATAAAAATAATAGTCATAGAAGCAAATAATGAATACACTGAAGAATTTGATAAATAAAAAAATTATTAAATTTAGAAGTTATAAGAATTAAATTTAATAATTCTTTTATTTGTTTATCAAATTCTTCAGTGTCTTCATTATTTGCTTCTATGGCTGCTGTTTTTAATGTATATTCTGGGTTAATAATATCTAATTTACACATTATTTGATCTGAGTCCCAGTGTACCAAGGATTTCCCCCCAATTATTTCCATTTCGTCTAGGATTGCTACTATATTATCTAAATCTTTAGGACTATTTATCATTCCTATTTTGTTTACTCCTCTTTGAAAATTTTAAATTGGGTTTCAATATTAATCAAAGTATAATCTTTTTCTATATCTTCGAGGTACTCAAGTTCTTTTGTAATTAAAGTATTATCTTCTTTTTCTAATTTTTCTCTATACAAATTTTTATCTTGACATTTGTCACTATTTGTACAATTTTCACAACATGGCTATGATCTTTGGTCCTTTTTATGTATCTTAAATTTTCTTGCTACTGTTGGATAATTTGAGGTTTGTACTGGAGTATAGGTAATGTTTCTAAATAGTATTATACCGTCTCTTGTTAAGAGACATCCTCCTCTATTTTGTATACAGAAATGTAATTCGATTACAAAATCTGTGTTTATATTTAAATCTCTAGCTAGTATTTTATGTACATTATAAGTAGGCTTGTAAAATTCATTACATGTATTTAAAAAATTTATTTGTGCTTTTTCTATGTAATAGTTATAATATTATGCGATCCATCCATTTGCATTGCAGTTATTGATTTTGTGAAGGTTTTTAGTATGTGTTGTGGTACTATTTTTTTATTAATTAAATAACTTGTACATCTTGGGTCACTAAAGCTAAAGTTTCTATTTCTTTGTCCAGGATTCTTATTTTTACTAATACCTTTATTGTAGAGAAGTGTTTATCTTTATTACATATTAAACTACTATTTTCCTCTATATTCATAAGTTCTGTTTCTAATTGTTCCAAATGCACTGTTTTTTGTGTATCTATTTCTTCATTTATTATAATTTTTTCTTTTTCTAATGTAATTATTCTTTGTTCTAGATCAGTTATTCTAGCTTCTAGAGTCGCTATTCTTAGGTTTATAATCTGATTTGGTACTTGTCTTTGTTCACTATTTGCTTCTGGTTCTATTTTTATTTTTAACTTATTTTCTATCCAGTTTACACATGCTTCTATATAGCATTTTTTATATTTGGCTCTATTTTCTTTACTAGGGTACCAATTACATATTCTACATTGATTACTGTCTATTTCCCTGTATCTCTGAAAATCATGTATACATTCTTGTGTAATGTTCATTTGGTTACTAATTAATAAATCATCTAATCTTAAATCATCTGTTTCTTGTCCTATTTCATTTACTAAATTATCTTCTTCTGAATCTGAAGAATCAGATTTAACATTATCATTTAAATCAAAGCTTACTATAGAGTATATACTTTCAGTGACTGACATATATTCATCTACATTTAATAAGGTTTCCTTAAAGTTTTCTATTAATTGAGAATTTCTAGTTCTACTATTATTTCTTTTGGGACATAAATTTGCTAAATGATCTATTCTTCCACATGTATAACATTCTAGTTTATTTTTATAATTTCTATCATTCCTATATTTTCTGACATGTCTATCTTTACTTAAGTATGACTTCTTAGCTCTTGATTTACGCAAGAAATATCTCTTACGCGAGTATGGTTTTTGATCATGCTTCTTTTTATACCTTTTAGGTTTTCTTTGATCATTGTCATAGCTTTGGGTTGTATATATAATGGATTTACAAAAATTCATTTCATTTTTCTTTAACTGTTTTTGTATTTGTATATTTGTACATTTTTCTGTCAAGATATTCATTACATGTTGTATTTTATGTCCTATGGTCCATTTAGCATTTGAATTTTGAATTACACCATCTCTTTTGTACCATCTATCTTCTATTTCTCTTCCTAAATCTCCTGGTAGTTAATTAAATAATTTTTTACCTAATTCTTCGCTAAATGTATTTCCACTAGGTGTACTATAATAAAAATAGTCTTTTAAGAAATTCTTAACATGTAACCAATTTGAGATACTTAATTGCTCTAATTTTATTAATGCATCTCTTTGTAATGCTATTAAACCACTATTTGAATCCTTTCCTATTAATAAATTATGCATTTTATTTGTGAAATTATAAGGGTTTGGACTCATTGACAATAAAACTTGAAATTCATTTGGGCAATTTGATTTAAAAGCTTCTCATGTAGCTTTTGCACATTCTCCTAAGAAAGTTTTCATATATTTATACATTGTCTCTGTATCTGTTTCTGTATAGTGTCTTAAATAGTCTGCTACTACTATTATTCCACATTTGTAGATCATGAGCTGCTATATTTAATATTTTTCCTTTGCTACCACCTTCTGGTAATTTAATTGGTCCTTCTATTGACATTTTTTTCCTGTTGGTCTTATATTTTCTTTGATTTTTGTATCTGAGTTTAATCTAACAGCAGCTTTTGTATTTTATATTTGCTGTTGAACTGACTGTTTCTAATTCTGCTAATTCTCTATAACTTACTATAGATGTTGTATCTTCTTATTTTTGAGGGATTACATAGTTAGTGTCCATTCTTTCAGTCCTATATCCTAAATTATAGTCTTTTTCTAAACAATTTTTAAAATGTTCTTTACATTCTATTATATCCATGTTATTTTTCTTACATCCTTTACATTTAAACGTCATATATCTATATTCTTCGGCTAATCTTTGTGCTTCTTCTATTGCTATATCTACTTCATATCCTTCTTGTAAGTACTTTCAGTTTCATTATCATGTAATTTTTTTTGACTAGTATAATTATAGTCTGTAAATCTAACTGACGTCTCTCCTTTACTGGTGGTGTATAATAAGTGAGATTCTGGTGTAAATATCTTGGGTTTATTAAATTTTTCTAAATTCCATTCTAAACCTGCATATTCTTCTGGATTTATTTTTATTGGTTTTATTAATTTTATACCTTTATTCCCCATTACTTCGACTACATCATTTACTTTTAGTTTGAACTTGGTATTACTACTTAAAGTCATTTTTCCTATGAAACCTATACACATTAATAAATTATTTCCGTTATTCATTTCTTCATATCCTTAGTTTGAATTCCTATTTTAATATGTTTCCCAAATTCTTTTAAATTCATTAAGAAATTTGGGCTAATATAAAATATTCCTCCATTATTTGTCATGTCGATTTCGGTTAATCCTATTATCGATTTTTTAATATCTAACCATCTATCATCGTATATTGTTATTAATACTTTGGTTCCTAAATTTTTTCTAGTTAATCCCTTTATTCCTATAACTATTAATCCCATATTCATTAATATCATCCTATTATTCTTAATTTGTTTTAAAGATTTATGATTCACTAGATTTAAGGTTGTAAAGTTTTCTCCTACGACTGATATTTGTTCTTCTCTATAATGTCTATATAGTTGATTATCTGTAGAAAAATATTAGCATTGTATAAAATCTTAGGATTTAATAATTTTAACTGATTTTGCTGAAATATTTGTAAGTCTCGATCTACCACTATTATTGGTATCAGAGCAAGAAGTTTTTGGGAACATTAGTTAATAAGAAGACCATTAGAAAATACTCGCATACATCAACAAATCAAAGATAAATTACAAGACACCCAAACATATATATATATATCAATTGGTATTTGAAGTAGATGAAATAATAGGTGGCAAAAACCGTTTTAACAAAAAAATGTTGCAAAAGATTCAAAAAAACGTTGCT
This sequence comes from Capsicum annuum, assembly GCF_002878395.1. Classification (NCBI taxonomy): domain Eukaryota; kingdom Viridiplantae; phylum Streptophyta; class Magnoliopsida; order Solanales; family Solanaceae; genus Capsicum; species Capsicum annuum. The sequence goes on along the minus strand of NC_061116.1, from coordinate 160,473,046 downwards.
ATAGGTATCAAAAATTATTGCCATAGGTAGTAAAAAATCATTGCAAAAGGCCAATAATTATTGCAATAGGGTTATTGCAACGCTTTTCTGTCATTACAATATACTCTATTGCAACGGTTCTTAACCATTGCAATAGACAATATGAACCATCTCAATAGGAGTTAAAAAACTATTGCAATAGGTCTATCTATTGCAACGACTATTGTAACCATTGCAAAATTCGTTGTCATAGACCTATCCCAACGCCCACATGTGCAACACATATAAAATCGTTGCAATACCTCTATGGCAACGATTCTTATATCTATCGCAACGGTTTTTGAACCGTCGCCATAGAGGTAATTTCTAGTAGTGATTTAAGTTCAAGGAGATCAAGCAAAGTTGTGACTGACAGTTCAACATTGTTAATATACTCAACTTATTCTTATAATGAAGACAATATTCAGGAAATAAGAATAAGGTTTATAGTTTGAAGCTTTTTAATGGTTCCTATGTTTGCCAGATTTGACCTAATAATTTGATCTAAAGGATTAAACGTTTAGGAATCGCCTATATAAGAGTGAAGTGGAAGTTGTTTCAAGGAGAATGATAGCAAATACTTATCCTCTAAGCTCTCATGAAATCAGGTCGTGTTCATGGCAGAAACGAACAAAACTGTGAGAACCATAAATGGTGAAAGGCTGGTTGTGTGACTTGTGTTGTCGAGGTGTACATTAAAGTTCGATGGTTCAAAGATATCACATCTATAGATTGACCAAGTGCATCTGATGCAAGTTCACTACAAGAAGTTCAAAGGAAAACCTACTTATCTAGATGTACTTAGTCTTTGCTTGTAGATCACACACTTGTCTATATATATATTTTTTTTATATTATGGTCATTCCCTATTCATGTGGAGGATTGTTAGGTTTGTAAGAGGTGTAAGTGAAAGATGAATAGGTATTTTTTTCGAAATGACACCAAGAAAAAGGATGCAATTTGAATAGGCGCCTTTTCACATTGGATGGTTATAACCTTTCTAATGAGTTGTGACTTTTCTGAAGAGTTACACCTTTTTCGAAGAGTTGCACCTATATGAAGAGGTGTACCTTTATGAACCATTACTTCATATGGTTATAAGTACCTGAATTTTTCTCGGTTTGAGTTGGAAAAACATCGTCTTCTTCTTCTCCTTCTAAAAACTCTTGTGTGATCATCAAATCGTTCAGTGAGTTCGAAGTTTTAGAAAATTTGAGGTATCACTATTTTCTGAAAGGGAATTATTTTATTCTGGAGGAAAGATTTCATTAACCTTGGGTACTTGAGGGGAATAAATTCCTTAAAGATACATTGTGAATTCAGTAGACTTGATTCTAAAACTTTTTCTGTTTCATCTTCATTTTTTAAGTTGATTTTATTGTTTTTTTCTGAAAATAGTAGAGATTTCATTTTGATAGTTCATTTGATCATTTATTTGAATTTGTGTTTGAAGTTATCGAACTTCATTGTAGTTGTTGAAGTTGTTTTTGACCTTAGTGTTGAAATTGATAATATTATATATAATGATTTTGTATCCAGAATGACAAATTTAATCCATTAATTTTCATTCTTAGGCATTGATTTTTCCACGTATCCTATCTGATGTTTTTGACTTTTCCTTAGTTGCTTAGACAAAAACTTCAGTAGACTTTTGGTCTTATTTCCTTTACTTCTATCCTCCCCTTATTTTTTTTAGTAATTCATCATCAACGAAGGAAGGATGAGACGATGAGTGATATTCTTGACAGCTTGATGGATAAAACGTATGTTGTACTATTAATTTGAATGAATAAAGTGAAATTTCTTGAATAATCCTATCACGAGTCTGTATTATAATATTATACTATGGGATTAATTTATTAATATATGTTTATTTTTAAATATAGGGTGTGTTTGGTATGAAGGAAAATTGGAAACTATTTTCCTAGAAAATGTTTTTCCGGAAAATAAATTGATTTTTCACTTGTTTTCTTATATTTGGTTAGTGGATGAAAAATATTCTTCGAAAAATATTTTCTAGTATTTGGTTGGTGAATGAATTTTTTTTTTCAAAAAATATATTTTAGTGTTCAGCTAAAACTTAAAAATACATTTTATAATCCTTTTTTAAAAAATAAATTGAAAAAAATTAAATCCTTTTTTGGAAAGGGGGTTGATAGGCGGGTGGGTGGGGGTGTCAGAATAGGTAGTAGGGGTGGGATAAGAAAAAGTTTAGAATTTTTTTTGTTAATTTTTTTTTTTAAAAA